>NW_026860755.1:0-85339 GCF_026571515.1 Ruditapes philippinarum | reverse complement strand
TTATTTCCATTGTGGTCCTTTGTATTGGCGGCATGACAAAGAGAGGCAAACCTTAATATAATCATGTTTAAAAATACTAATAAATCATAAAAATGTATATCACAGTCAAATCTTGAGTTAATGATACTCCTGTTTACAGCTAGGATTTAAAACACATTACTAAAATTGTAATAAGATAAATGGCAGACAACTGTTCAGGAACAATAGATATTTTATTAAATAACAAGAATTTGTAACAGAAGTACCAACGCCCCCCGCCTCCTGGAAGTTTTATATGATGCATAAAATTGTGCTGTTTCAAAAGTTTGAGGTATGGGTCTTAGGTCTTTCAGTCCAAAATTATGATCAATGCTAGATCTGCGAATGCAACAATAAATTTATTAAAGAAATAAAATGAATGTTAAGCTTTGACCTCTAAGTGTGACCTTGACCTTGGAGTTAGGGATGCAGGTGTTGTGCATGACATATCGTCTTATTATTGTAACCATTTGTACCAAGTATTTTCAAAATCCCTTGAACTATGAAAAAGTTATAGATGGGACACAAAATGTACCCCTTACCAGACTATGCTAATCTTTGACCTCCAAGTGTGACCTTGGAGGTAGTGACCCATGTTTTGGGCCTGACATACCGTCTTATTATTGTGATTATTTGTGCAAAGTATTTTTAAAATCCCTTGATCTGTGAAAAAGTTATGGACTGGACACAAAATATACCCTAAAATAGACTATGTTAAAATTTGATCTCCAAGTGTGACCTTGACCTTGGAGGTAGGTGACCGGTTGTTACGCATGACACATCTTCTTATTATTGTGAGCAATTGTGGCAAGTATTTACAAAATCCCTTCAAAGATAAAAAAGTTATGGACCAGACACCTCAAATAGACAATGTTGACATTGAATGAGCAAGTGCGACCTTGACCCTGGAGGTAGGGGTCTGGTTGTTGCGCATGACACATCGTATTATGATAGCAAACATGTGTGTCAAGTTATTTCAGATTCATTTAATAAATGACAAAGTTATGGACCGGCCACGAAAGTGTGACAGACGGCGGTAAGACGAATGGAACCTATTTTTATATCCCCCTTTTTTTCTTCGAAAAAAGCGGGGGACAAAAATTATGTATCAATGTAATCATGTTCGCGGGATAATAATCCACCATGGTTTTTCAGTGCTCTGCCTGGATCTACTTAGGCTCTGCCTGGGTAAGTTGGTAATTACTGTAGTGCTGCCGTGATTAATGTGACCGCAAGAATAATTTCACCCCGTTTTTCCGTATCATCCCAATAACTTATTGCGGTGGTCCTGGGCTCTGCTGGGAGTAAGCGAGACTGCAGCTTAAAACTCACTGGTGAGGCGTTAATTAAAGGGCTTCTCCCCCTCATACAAAAAGGTCAAAGTAAGAAGTTGTATTGTTACAATGTCCTATCAAAAATAAATTTACATAGACAATAATTAAATATTTAACAATATTGACTTAAAACATTATAAATCATTAATATAATTCTGCAGGTAATATTTATTAATATCACAACTAGAATGAGGAAAAAATGCAGCCTAACTTAGACTCAATCCAGGGACCTTCAGAATTCATGTACCATACCTCAGCACTACCAAAAAACCCAGAACCCTTGGAATACCATACTGCAGGTCTACAGCTTAAACATTTTCTCTCATCTTTACATTGACATAACGCCCATTATGTTGAAATTTGTCTTTTTTCTTTGGAACACTTAAGTGACTAAGTGAATTGACCATCATAAGCTTGAAGCCATATTGGACCCTTAAGGTAACAGGGAGAAAAAGTGCAACCTGACTGGAGCTCAAACCCGTCATGCATTGAAAACCATTCCACAGCTCTACTAAATGAGATATAAGGTTTCTTAATTACATATCTTCTCCCCTTAATTATTATTGAACAGCTTAATATACTGTGACTTCTCTACCATATTGAAATTTTAGCACAATTCATTTCTTGAATAACAAAGTGTTCTTCTTATAAGATATACATGTATATCACATTTTGCTCCAAATATCACAGGGTAAGAAAAATGTGCCGTTTGACCGGGATCCTCAAACGGCAACAGTTCATGGCAATTTCTTTTGGTTTTCAGGTTTTTCTTCTTTTTAAGGGATGTAACTCATGTTTACTAATTTGTTTGTTCTTATCTGTCTATCTAAGTCATTATGTATATTTCATAACAAAAATATATCTTTTATATTTATAAAATAAATAGAATATGATGGAAAATTTACCAGTTTAAGAAGGTCATCAAATAGATGGAGGTCCAGGACTGATGAATATGCATAGAAATATTATTTTTAGACTGGTTTTATAAACCTTATAAACTTGTTTTTTCTATTTGTTGCAGCTAGTAATTTTATATTTATTCATTTAAACCTGGGTTATCAGTTAAGATTTCATCATAAAATTTTCAGGACTCAATAAAAAAAAATTTGTGGTTTCAGGGAAAATAAAATACTATTTATGCCAAATTAAAGCCATGATGCTGCCCATTGCTAAATGATTCAAAAATATAAATTGAATTAACCATTCATGGGACATTAAATCAGAAAAAAACTCAACGATGAATGAGTAAATGTATTTATTTAAATTTATTATTTGAAATTTTAACATAGCTTGGTAAATTTCAAAACAAAAATATGTTAAGAGAGAACTGTTTAAAATGATATTTTAATTCCAGTGTAATTATTAATTTTAATGACTTTGATTTGTTAAAAAATCTGAGTTTTGTTAATTAAATATATTTCATAACAGTCACAACTTTCTGGAAAAATATTTCGGTGTATGATAATAGAGTAAAACACATTATTTGGCACTTATATCATTATTCTAAGAAAAAAGATCTAGATTAAGTGTAAGAGTGACATATAGCATGAATACAGGGAACATTGATATACAGTAGTTGCCTAATTTCAGATGCAACCTTGGTCCTAGCAGTTTGTTCCCATCTGTAAGATTGTTGACAAATTTTATCATGGTGAAGATGTCTGATTTTAGCTGTCTCTCATGATCCAAGTAAATGGATCACAAAATAAAAATGTTACAACTCAACAACAGATCACCTCCCTAATGGATAAGATTTCCATTTACTTAATTTACATTTATTCATAATGATAACAAAACTTTTCTTGAAGGTTTTGAATACATAGTATTTGTATTTAATTGGTAGGATTATGTCATGGTTCATAACTGTTCACTGTTAAAGACAGAAAATGTGTAAGTGGCCATATAGCTCAGTCAGTCAAGTTATGGTATGGTACTTTGAGGGTCTCGGGTTCAAATCCCGGTCAGGCTTCAATTTTTTTCTCAGCCGGTTACAATTGGCGCCCACCTTGTTGCCTTGACTGCATAATAGCTAAGAGTTAATTCATATAGCTCTGTATTACCGACAAACTTCAATATAGCTGAGAAGTTATTATATTGATTCAAATATGTTCACTATAATTTAAAGAAGTTGATGTGTAAGCAGCTTAATAGCTCAGACGGTAGAGCTGTATTAAGGTATTCTGAGTGTCCCGGGTTTGAGTCCTGTTCAGGATGCAAATTTTTCTCACCGTGTTACAAAATTACCAATTGGTAGGACTTTAATTAAGAATCTTGTGATAATCCTAAATATAATATATTGAATCAAACTGGAATAAAATTATTAAGTTTCTATATGCATTAAACATTTTTAATTTTGTTGCATGTAATTATACAAATTGATTGACTTGTATGAGTGATATTGGTGGAGTGACAATGAAAATACCATATGTTCATGTATATATAGAAAACAACTGTTGAATCATAGAAATTAAAAGGTAAATTTATTTACAGAATGATGTTTTTCCTGCAGGATTTTCACCAGAAGTCCGGTTTGTAAAATTTCAACAAAGGGTAAAATACATATTTCAGGGGGCATCCGTGGCCGAGTGGTTAAGGTCGTTGGCTTCAAATCACTTGCCCCTACCCTGCGGGTTTGAATCCCGAAGGGGCTTTGGTTCGTTCTGTAAGGAAGTTTCCAGCTAGCTTACGGGAAAGTGGTGGTTCTATCAGGGGGCCCGTTCGTGCTTGAATTAGAAAGGAAAGGGCACCTAAAAGGTTTTAAATTTCCCCTTCCCCCATAGACCCTGGAACTTTCCCCCAAATACGCCCATACTGTTCGATGTACAAAAAAACCAAACAAATAAAAAACATATCTCTTTGTGAAACATTTTTTTTTTTTACGTTGGCCAAAGTGGTTAAAGGGGCCCTCCCTTTAGGTTGTGAGGTTTTTAAAGTTAAACCCCCGATTTGTACCATGGCCCCTATCGATTTTAGCTTCGGGGCCCCCCTTACACTCTTTCCCCGTTAAATAGTGAACGTTCTAAACCCCATAAACATATCCCCTGCTATATTTAAGTTTCACAGAGTTACAGAGAAATGTTAATTAAACTCTGAGCTATATTCAGTCACTATAAGTGTTACATGGTGCGAAAAATGTGCAGCCTGACCGGAACTAAAACCCGGAACCCCCGAAATACTGTACAGTATCTCTACCACCTGAGTTATCAAGCAGCTTACACATCATCTGCCCTAAATAGTGAACAGTTTTGAACAATGACAATAAAAAATCATTTTGTTGCCCAATATATAGCGTACAAACACCTTAAATTTGGCGTTTAATCATACTGTCACCTGTGCGTGACCCATCGACGACTTTCTATTTTTTTCATTATTTTGTTCTGTTGCAGTCAAGGGGGCGAAGAAAGTGAAGTGAAGAAAGCAACAAAACAAAAACAAAATTGTGCAGCCTGATCGGAACTCGAACCTAGGTCCCTCGAAAACAATACCACGGCTCTATCCGGCCTCTTAGACATAATTTCTCCCTAAAAGCTATTGAGATACTTTCCTCCTATATTTAAATTCATCCTCAAATTTCTCAGGTTACAAAGAAATGTGAATTTAACTCTTGGCTATATTCAATCACAGCTTCAAATTGGGGATCAAATGTCACAGGGTGAGAAGAATGTGCAGCCCGACCGGGACTCAACCCTTGGACCCTTGGAATACCGTACCAAGCTTTTGACAACTAAGCTATCCAGGGGCTTACACATTTTCTTCTCTGAACCGTGACACAATAAATATAGTATTACATCAAGGACTTGCCCTTTTTGTAAACAAGTTAAATACCAAATAAAAGGTAATGGGGAGAGGTCTTGTCTATTATAGTGTCACCATTACTGTAAGGGCCAGCCATTTTTGACTTATGAGACACCTATAAATTGCTTGCATACATGCACTTCCCAACCCCTATCACTATGCCAGGCGCAAGGCGGATAGAAATTGGTATCCATTCATTTTAACTACCTAGCAGCTGAAGAAGCGACTTTTTAGGAACGAGTCCCACGATAAACATTCATACTTCAATAACCTTCCCTGTCGGGGCTTGAACTTTCAACCTCACAAACTAAAGGCAGACGCATTAACCACTAGGCCAACGATACCAAATAAATGTACACAATGAAATGTGTTTGTTCATTTGTTTTGGGTTTTATGTCACATCGACACAGTATGGTTGTATCGCGACGTTCCAGCTTTACTGATGGAGGAATTAAACCTCAGGTGCCCTTCCGTGCATAATTCAGTCACAAACCGGCACCTGAGTAGAACCATCGACATTCCGTAAGCTAGCTGGATAGCTTTCTCACATGAAAGAATCCAAAGTCCCTGTCGGGATTCGAACCCACATCGCTGAGGGGCAAGTGATTTGAAGTCAACGACCTTAACCACTCGGCCACGGACGCCCCCTGATATATGTATTTTACCCTTTGTTGACATTTTACAAACCGGACCTCTGGTGAAAATCCCGCAGGAAAAACATCATTCTGTAAATAAATTTACCTTTTAATTTCTATAATATAACAGTTGTTTTCTATACATACATGAACATATGGTATTTTCATTGTGACTCCACCAATATCACTCATACAAGTCAATCAATTTGTATAATTACATTCAACAAAATTAAAAATGTTTAATGCATATAAAAACTTAATAATTTTAGCCCGATTTGATTCAATATATTATATTTAGGATTATCACAAGATTCTTAATTAAAGTCCTACCAATTGGTAATTTTGTAACACGGTGAGAAAAATGTGCAGCCTGAACAGGACTTAAACCCGGGACACTCAGGAAACCTTATTACAGCTCAACCGTGTAAGCTATTAAGCTGCTTACACATCAACTCCTCTAAATTATAGTGAACAGTTTTGAACCATTATAATTACTTCTCAGCTATGTTGAAGTGTGTCGGTAATATAGAGCTATGTGAATTAACTCTTAGCTATTATGGAGTCAAGGCAACAAGGTGGGCGCCAATTGTAACCGGCTGAGAAAAAATTTGAAGCCTGACCGGGATTTGAACCCGAGACCCTCAAAGTACCATACCATAACTTGACTGACTGAGCTATATGGCCACTTGCACATTTTCTGCCTTTAACAGTGAACAGTTATGAACCATGACATAATCCTACCAATTAAATACAAATACTATGTATTCAAAACCTTCAAGAAAAGTTTTGTTATCATTATGAATAAATGCAAATTAAGTAAATGGAAATCTTATCCATTAGGGAGGTGATCTGTTGTTGAGTTGTTACATCTTGATCTTGTGATCCAAGGATCATCAGAGATAGCAAAGATTAGACATCTTCACCATGATAAAATTTGTCAACAATCTTACAGATGGGACCAAACTGCTAGGACCAAGGTTGCATCTGAAACTAGGCAATCTAGGCAACTACTGTATATCAATGTTCCTGTATTCATGCTATATCTCACTCTTACACTTAATCTAGATCTTTTTTCTTAGAATAATGATATAAGTGCCAAATAATGTGTTTTACTATATTATCATACACCACAATATTTTCCCAGAAAGTTGTGACTGTTATGAAATATATTTAATTAACAAAACTCAGATTTTTTAACAAATCAAAGTCATTAAAATTAATAATTACACTGGAATTAAAATATCATTTTAAACAGTTCTCTCTTAACATATTTTTGTTGATTTACCAAATTTACCAAGTTATGTTAAAATTTCAAATGATAAAAATTTAAATAAATACATTTACTCATTCATCGTTGAGTTTTTTTCTGATGTAATGTCCCATGAATGGTTAATTCAATTTATATTTTTGAATCATTTAGCCATGGGCAGCATCATGGCTTTGACTTGGCATAAATAGTATTTTATTTTCCCCTGAAACCACAAAAAAAAAATGTTTATTGAGTCCTGAAAATTTTATGATGAAATCTTAACTGATAACCCAGGTTTAAATGAATAAATATAAAATTACTAGCTGCAACAAATAGAAAAACCAAAGTTATAAGGTTTCTAAAGCCAGTCTTAAAATAATATTTTTATGCATATTCATCATTCCTGGACCTCCATCTATTTGATGAACTTCTTAAACTGGTAAATTTTCCATCTTAATCTATTCTTTTTATAAATATAAAAGATATATTTTTGTTATTAAGTATACATAATGACTAAGATAGACAGATAAGAACAAAAAAATTAGTAAACATGAGTTACATCCCTTAGAAAGAAGAAAAACCTGAAACCCAAAAGAAATTGTTATGAACTATTGCCGTTTGAGGATCCCGGTCAAACGGCACATTTTTCTTACCCTGTGATATTTGGAGCAAAATGTGATATACATGTATAGCTTATAAGAAGTATACTTTGTTATTCAAGATTCTGAAGAGATGTCTCAGTATATAAAACTGTTCAATTATAATTAAGGGGAGAAGATATGTAATTAAGAAACCTTATATTTCAGTTGGTAGAGCTGTGGAATGGCTTTCAATGCATGACAGGTTTGAGCTCCAGTCAGGTTGCACTTTTTCTCCCTGTTACCTTAAGTGTCCAATATGGCTTCAAGCTTATGGTTGTCAATTCACTTAGTCACTTAAGTGTTCCAAAGAAAAAAGACAAATTTCAATATAATGGGCGTTATGTCAATGTAAAGATGAGAGAAAATGTTTAAGCTGTAGACCTGCAGTATGGTTTTCCAAGGGTTCTGGGTTTTTTGGTAGTGCTGAGGTATGGAACATGTATTCTGTGGGTCTCTGGATTGAGACTTAGTCTGGCTACATTTTTTCCTCATCCTAGTTGTGATATAAATAAATTCAATGTTAAATATATAATAATTGACTATGTAAATTTTATTTTTGATAAGACATTGTAACAATACAACTTCTTAATTTGACCTTTTTTGTATGAGGGGGGGGGGGGGCAGCCCTTAATTTATTCCTCACCAGTAAGTTTTAAGTCGCGGTCTCCCTTACTTCAAGCAGAGCCCAGGACCACCGCAATAAGTTATTGGGATGATACGGAAAAACGGGGTGAAATTATTCTTGCGAAAAAAAGGGGATATAGAAATAGTCTCCATTCGTCTTACCGTCCGTCTGTCACACTTTCGTGTCCGGTCCATAACTTTGTCATTTATTAAACGAATCTGAAATAACTTGACAAAAATGTGTGCTATCATAAGACGATGTGTCATGCGCAACAACCAGACCCCTACCTTTAGGGCCAAGGTTGCACTTGCTCATACAAGGTCAACATTGTCTATTTGAGGTGTCTGGTCCATAACTTTTTTTATCTTTGAAGGGATTTTGTAAATATTTGCCACAATTGCTCACATTAATGAGAAGATGTGTCATGCCTAACAACCAGTCACCTACCTCCAAGGTCAATGTCACACTTGGAGGTCAAATATTAACATAGTTTATTTCAGGGTTTATTTTGTGTCCAGTCCATAACTTTTTCACGGATCAAGGGATTTTAAAAATACTTTGCACAAATAATCACAATAATAAGACGGTATGTCAGGCCCAAAACATGGGTCATTACCTCCAAGGTCACACTTGGAGGTCAAAGATTAACATAGTCTGGTAGAGGGTTTATTTTGTGTCCCATCTATAATTTCTTCATAGAAATACTTGGTACAAATGTTACAATAATAAGAAGATGTGTCATGCACAACACATGCACCCCCAACTCCAAGGTCAAGGTCACACTTAGAGGTCAAAGCTTAACATTCATTTTATTTCTTTAATAAATTTATTGTTGCATTTGCAGATCTAGCATTGATCTAGCATACCTCAAACTTTTGAAACAGCACAATTTTATGCATCATATAAAACTTCCAGGAGGCGGGGGGGAGCGTTGGTACTTCTGTTACAAAATCTTGTTACATGTATTTAATAAAATATCTAATGGTCCTGAACAGTTATTTATGATGATTTTCTGAAAAATCCTTATGCAAGACTGGATGCCGTAATCATCGGTTATGTCAAGCAAATGTATACCTCAGTGCTTGCAGTGCTTTGATTTAGAATATAATCTTGATCACTTTATCAAACTGCACTAAATCAAATATCTTTTAACGTCTGGTGGCTTTTTTTATTTATAAACTATACACCAGAAAAAATAAAACACAATTATAGGTATTCACATGAAAATGACGACTCATATGAAGATTCCAGTAAAATGAGCTATTTTTAATACATTCCCGCGTTTTGGGCAAACATAGCATTCGTGCAAAAGTTATACCATTAGATGCGGAATTTTTTTTTTAATAAAATGGTTGAATAATATAAAATTGTTTCGTGTTATCTGGAGTGTATATAAGACCGTACGTGTGATTATCACGGCACTACTCCCAACCTTGTGATTATGACGAAGCGGGTTAATACAAATAGTAGAATTCTTAAAAAAAGAATAACCATTAAACGCAGACCTGGTTTTAGAATAAAATAATCATCATTTGTCATTCGGATAAAACTGATTATTATAAAGTCATATGTGTGATTATCACGGCACTACCCATAACCGTGCCCTTATTACACCGCCGCACAATAATCACACACTGGTCACAGAATCGAACCATTATATAAATTGTTAAAACTATTGAACACAGTTGAAAATTCAAATTGTAATATTTGTGTCAACGTTGCTTGAATAGTCGGTAGAACCCCGTGACCTTAAATATCTATTAATAACCTCATTGAACTCTCTTCCCTTTTACGTATGTATTAATATGTTCCAAGCACTAACAAGAAAAGCATTGATGCAAAGCATCAAAGGGCGTCCAAGCAAGAAATGCAGAAAGTGAAGATGAACTAGTAGACATATGATGACAAGATATTCTTATAAACTTTTCAATGGTTAATTGGTTTTTCCCAAAATGAACAGACGGAAAACATTGTTCATTATGAATTTTCATTGGCATGCTAGAGATTAGAATATTACTTGTTATTTCTTTATGATCGTGATTATTAATAGCAACGGATATACATGTATACAATCATTTATAATCCATATGTGTAACGCATGATCAACACCACACTTGTGGAATTGTCCCTTATTATGTAATCGCTATTAGCGAAGACCCCCTCTTAAGGTATCTGTCCACACTTAGTAAAAATATGACACTGGTTATATTACCATGTCATGTTGAGCATTTTGGTTTTTTATACAATAACTGTAATATCTATTTTAATAACAAAAATACAGATTTTATGAATATTGTTTTCCTCTCTTTTTTGTGTTTTTATGTGCTATTTTAATACTGAGTTTTTTACGTTTACTACTCTTTCAATTGTCATATTGACCGACGATTATAAGTCAAAACTTAACTGGAAAAAGTCAGTAAATCATGGTTAATCTTTCAATATAATTATAATATTTTTTATTCTTAAACCATGTACTTGTACATTTGTATTTTTCTTTATCATTTTTTAAATTATCAATCAATTTAATAATTAATAAAATCTAATTTGTATTTTTGAATAATTCCTCGGCATCTTTACTAAACACGAATGAAAAAATAAATAAAATGGTTCAATATTCAAAACCATAAAAATGCACCTTTTTTTACAATTGTTGTACATATTTATTGTTTTTTTATCTCATATAGATACAATGAAACATGCCATTCTTGTTGTTGTTGTTGTTGGGTTTTTTTACGAATTGTATGTTTATGTATAATAATAATCAATAAATTTGAGAGTTGATCTATGTTTATTAATTATTGTAACCAAACTAAGTGACAAACATTCATTTTGGAAAAAAGCTTATTTATCTGTAAAATATTTGTTCTGTTCTGTATTGATATCAAACATCTACTCCAAAACCGGGAGAGACCGGACAATAAACGTGTGATACTATTTGCCGGTCACTAGTATCCCGGTCAAAATAGACCGGGGGAGACCGGAATTACCGATAGGAGTAGATACCTCTATAAATAGATTTTCGGAAGAGTTAGGTCATCAACTCATCATTCTATTTTAACATACCATGATAACCCACTGTGTACTATAAAAAGATAAATAAAAAAAACCCGAAGAGACGCATTTGAAAATGTTTGCATTGCGAAATCCTCCAGTTCGCTATTCATTGTACATATCGCGACATTTCATTTTAAATAAATAATAATCAAGCACCCTCATACCGATCGGATTGATCGGCTTTTATTATGACCGACTAAAAGGCTCGAGAAGTTGCTGTCGCCCTTTCACAAATTCTGATTTCATTCCATAAAGGGGCGCCACGCTTCGGCGCGGACGCCAAATATATAAAAAAAAAAACTTAAATATGTATACAGTCTAAATAAAAAGTACACTCGTGAGCAGTTATTTAATAAGGTATTTTATAAAGGAGACGTAACTTTGTCAATAATCAATTATATTCAGTTTGAACCTCTGAAATTAAACAATTTCGGCTCATTTGTACATACTGTATATTTTTACCGTTGCCCATTTATCATCCCAATCACAACTGTGTTTTGTCTTATATTTAATTAACATGTTGGATGCGAATATGTGTATACAATGTTATCAAATGGAATACACGGATTGTTGTAAAAAAATAAAAACACAAAGTTTGCCTTTTCCAGTATCTATACACCCACAGAGCGCGACGCTATTATGCTAACAAAAGATTTGTCAGGTGGTAAAAGATTTAGGCGATAAATAATGTGCTTGTTTACAAGAATTATCTATACCCATATTTGTCAATAAACTGATATAAGGAATGGCAAACACTTCAAACAGTATGTTTCGTGTTTTAGTGCATAATGTTAACTTTCACGCCTAGCGATTTTAAGAGAATTGACACCTCCATGCATCAATACGTATTATGCATATTAGCAACCGGATAAGACACTGATAAGTTCAATCTAGGTAAAAAATACTTCTTTATCATAATATTTTTCGACAAAAATTATGAACAGACGCTTTTTTCCAATACCCTGTAATTATTTTTTTTCAAGATGCGCCTGTGTGTTGGATAACAAACATATATGTAAACAAGAAGGACAATTATTTGACACAAATATTTTAGTAAACAATATTTTTTAGTATGTCTGGTTAAAAACAAAACAATGCTGCGATTATTACGGCTTATCGCGGCTTTACTGTCGCAGGCGATTTATACATTTTTTTCAGAGATCAAGTTTGTTTAACATCAAAACATTATAAAAGTGTGCATAAACCTTTAGCTGAAGACACATGTAGACACGAAATTGATTTCGAAGAAAATAGTATTATACTTTACATAATTCAAAAATGTTTGATTAAATTTAATATAATTTCGTACGCATGACCGTTCTAACTTCGGCGCGATATAATCGAACACGTGCACTATTCTAATTAATAATACAAATTGTACATTTCGGCAATATAAGTACCTCTATCTGATTGCAGTTTTATTGATAACCATTATATAAATGTAATAACTCACGTTCAAACGCTTCGATTTGTTAAGATAATGTTATTCGTATTTAGAAAAATGACACGTCAATGATTGTCTATTCACATCCCTAGCAAAATATAACAAACACACATAGCTATAATCAATATTTAAAATCACAACTGTCTTGAACACTAAGTGAAAACACGATAAATATAACACATTCTAAAAGAAGAACTAAAACTGTTAACAAAATATTTATCAGAACATAATTAAAATTATTCATAACGAAAGTTGTCATAATTATTTAAAAATCGCTGCAATACATTCTTTTTAAAACACTCCTGTGTGTTAGAAAATTAATTAATTCCCACAAAAATTATACTATTAGATGCGGAATTCATTTTAAAATAAAATTGTGTATGATTTAACTATTTTGGAGTAAATCTAAGACCGTACGTGTGATTCTTACGGCACTACCGCTAACCGTGTGATTATTACGCCGCCGCGTAATTATCACACGCGCGGTAATATTAAAGCTGTAGCGTAATCACACTGGTGGAAATCACTAACACAATGATATAGGGTCATCATTACTATGTGGAGCTGCATGGCGACAACCAATTTCATCATTGCCATTGTCATTGAAAGATATTTCCTTTGTAATTAATTAAAAACTTTAAAATATTTATTACGATTGGACGTCTTGTTGTCATAAAAAAGAAATCCTTAAAATGCCGTAGTATTGAAAAGAAATTATATTGCGGAAAACCTTTTGGAAAAAAAGCGTATAACCAGTATGTCTGATTAAGTATTAGACCGTACGTGTGATCATCACGGTATTACCACACACCATTAGAGCGAAATACATCACCAACACAATGACTAGCTTTTGTTACTAAGAGGGCTATCGTTATATAGTAGCATTGAAACAACAATAGCCTTATTATATGGCTTACATGTTTTCCCCTTCATTTCGGACTATTTAGCCATCGTCAACCTGCACCAATTTATCTTACCTTAAGATTAGAAGATGTGTTATCAAATTCTTAAGGTACGCTGATGAATAATAAGAGCTAGTTTACATCTTCTACTTTAACAAATACTGAATTTAACTTACTTTTATATCATATTATAGTATGTTATTAGCGCGAATCCTGAATTGTGCCTTTTTTGCATTTCACGTGAAAACTGTTGTATTTGAGACAATTTCATATTCATTATATGAAATACGAAAGCAATCTTTTTTATTTTTCATAAACTACTGAAATAGTGTTGATGTCTTATTTGTTGAAATAATGATATATATGTAATGCATATTCCTGAAATAATTGACATTTTTTTCGCAAACATATCCTGACATATTTCTTAGTTACATTGCTATTCTATTCTTTATTCCACTCAGATCATGCAAACATGACAACACGAGGTATAAAAACATTTGCAGGAGCATAATAAACGAGGCTAAGAACCACATATAAATATCACACAATATATAAACTATAGCGGGAAAGTTCATAATCAACAAATATTACATTGAAGTTATACATATCAACACTTTTTCCAGGTTCATGAGTCAATTGACAGCATATACATTCTTTAGTTATCAAAACGGAACGAGGTGTTTATATAAGTTTAATATTATGAAAATGTCATGCCATTTAAGAATTCACACCTTCATGGACTACTGCTTTCCGTATTCACACCATTACCATAACAAGACCTTTGTCATTTCGAGTCTTCCTTTTATTTATTTATTTTCAATTTTTTAATTAATTTATTTCTTTGTTTTTTCATTCAATCATTTATTCATTTATCTATTTGTCTATTTATCTATTTATTTATTTATCTATCTATTTATTTATTCTTTTCATTTAATTGTGGATTTTACTATTATCTTGAATTGCATGCAAACACACAAAGTGCAACGAATCAGACTTAACATATTTCAGCTAAAAGGGGGACTAATATAAATTAAAAAAAAACGGAGGAAAATCCATGAAACAGACTTTTTTAAACTTTTTTGAGACAGAGAAACCTAAACTGAAAAAAAAATTCAATTATATCAGGCATTATTTATATTACTGTCTGTATCGAAAGATTACACGCTGATATTTAGGAAAGAACGTTTTCAGTCTTAAGTTTACTCTTTAAGATACCCCTATGCGGTATAGCTTTTTAATAAAATTTACACCATTAGACGCGGAAATCATTTAGGAAAAAAATGATAAATAATTCAAGAATATTAAGTGTAAATATAATACCGTCCGTGGGATTATCACGGCACTACCCCAAACCGTGTGATAATTACGACCCTGCGTGTGGTAATCACATGTTTTTTTCAATGTTAATACAGTTTAAGTACTTTTGAAATCTAAAATCTGCAAATAATACATACGTACGAGCTCTTGTTGAGTCATTTATTTCTGAAAACCAGTTTTGGACAAAAACATCATTTACTCTTTGTTTTACTTAACTAATAAATACATCTACATTGCCTAGAGCTTGAGATAATCATACATCATTAAAAGAAAGTGACTGTAATAAAACTCATTTCTAATTTATATTTCTAACCCATGTTATTTTGTTAGGTCTTACATGTTACTCTCTGTACAATGAATCACATGTATCTTATTACACTTACAGTTCTTTGTTTTTCTTAGTTCTCCATAAATAAAATTGTTCTAAGTTTAATCTGACTCCTAACAATCTTTTCAAAAATTCAAATGCACTTTTTCTAATTAACAACAATCATATTTACCGCTTACCTATGGAGCATAGTTCAAAGTTGATGAGATTATTTTACCAAATATATACCAAATACCTGCTATAAATAAACAAATGTAAAAGAAGCAGAATAAGTATAAAATTGGAAGTTCAGCACAGGCATATCATATAATATAGCAGTATTCTAATTTGAAAGATATTAAGATCTCAAACTACTAGTAACGAAATCAGATAACAAAAACATTTTGGGTATGTGACTAGTATTTTCACGTTAAAATAATCGCTTTAAATTCTAAATCATTCTTTTAATGATTTATCCCTATGTCAGAAATAACTTTATTTTAGTAAGTGAATATTTACAAACATAAATCAACATCAAACTTCATACAATTCAATAAGCTTCTCTTGTAGCAGCTTTACAGTCTAGAAGTCTAGAAACATAAGTAAAGAATTTTTGCATTTTAATTTGACTAAAATTGTGTTCCGTTTTGTTTCAAGCTTAAAATCTTGCAAAATAATTGAAGTTATTTACCGTTTAAAAACAGAAAAAAAGAGATTAAAAAGGAGGATATGAATGTAGAAAGTCTTATCATTTATTTCTTTGTTAGTCCATCTAAATAAACAAAATCTCTTGACACACTTTTAGATCTATCAAACAATTCAGCAGGTCGGTCATCGTATCCAAACAATAAACAGTCTTCTAGAACAAACTGCCTTAATCTTTCCATATCCTTTATTGATACCTGTCTGTACGCCTGAATCAGGGCCTCTTCCCTTTGAAGTTTTACTTCTTTGCTGTTGACTGGAATTTTTAGTGCAATCTTAATAGCTTCAATGTATTTATTTTTTGTTACTGTTTTAGCATCAGTTTCTTTAAATGGAAATGGAATATGTTTAGAAAGATAACCTCGTATCTGCAAATCTCTCCATGTCCTTAGCATAAGTTTAATAAATGGAAACTTGATTTCATCCAGAACTTTCTTTGTACTGAAGAGAAAATTTACATGCACTCTAGCAGTGTCAATGACTGTTTCTTTTTCGAAATCCTCAAAGCGTAGGTTTACATCATCAAAGTCATTTCTCCATTTAGTTATAAGGAAACGAGCATCATCGGAGAGTGTTTCTAATTTTATAAAATACTGAAAGTATATTGAGCATGGATCACATAAGCTAAGCATTGGCCGGAAATGTTTATTTATACCTAATCCGGATTCATGCAGGTAAAGAATATATTTTATGAATTCAGGAAATGTTACATCAAATCCATAATTGTATTCGTCGGTTTTGTCTTTTCTTTTTCTTTTTTTTCATTTATTTTAAATTTCAAAAACATATAAACACAATCATTCACATTTACATAGAAACTCCACAAAGAAAAAAAGTAAAAACAAAACTTTCAAAAAATAAAGAAAGAAAAAGAATGAATCTACTTAAAAAAATTATAATTCTTACAGTAAACACACACACACACGCACGCACGCACGCACGCACGCACGCACACACACACACACACAAGACAGGGGGGAAACAGACAAGTGAATCAGTTTCATTTAATTTTTTACGTTTTATGGTTTAATTTACATAATATTATTGTTTTAGTCATCAGTATTGTTTGTTAAAGTGTTAGATAATTTACTCCATTTTTGTTTGTACGATTCAATTTTATCATTTGACAGTGCAATTTCTTCTTCAATCTGTATCCTTAACAGCACAAAGTTTTTGAAAATATCAAAAGTGGGCTTTCTTCCTTGATATTTTTTACTTTTAAAATGTAATATTTCATTAGAATAATGATATAATTTACTACATTACTATTTATATTGGTTGTAAGCTCTCCAAAAAATACTGTTTCTTTACTGTATGAAAAATGAAGATTAATGGATAAGAGAAAGGAGTGCAAGTTTGACCATAAATTTTGAACAATATTACATTCCCAAAATAGATGATGAAGTGTTTCTAAACTACTGCAGCAAAAATCACACAAATTTGAATGCATAGATTATATTTGAAAAGCATAGTGTTTTTTGCAGTAAGTCTATGGATAAACTTATACTGAAAATTTCTTAATGTCACATCTATAGTACATTGTAGTGGTATAGTATATATCTTCTTCCAATTCAATTCTATATCTATTTCTTTTTCCCATTGCTTTTCATTTTTATTTTTTACCTTCTCATCATTTTCAAGTTGGATATTATATAAAAGTTTATTTATTGTTTTGGATTTTTGAATTTAATTGAGAAGCGTATCTTGTTCTTCCATATAATGTGTTATTTTTTAGTTTCTCAAGGTATTGTTTTGGTATATTGTTTATTAGCATAAAGTATCTTAAATAATCAGAATTTTCTAATCCGTAAATTTCTTTAAAATCATCATATTTATAAAAGGCTTTTCTCCTATAATCATAAAGATGTTCTATATAAAGTATGCCTTTATCATGCCATGTTTTATAATAAACCAGTTTGTTGTCAATTTTAATGCTAGAATTATTCCATACTATGTCTTTAACATTATTTTTGTTTTTATTGTGCTCATGCTGAATGTGAAACCAAGACGAAAGAACATTATTCATGAACGAATTATGTGGATATAGATTATTGATATCATTTTTTGAAAGATTACATTGGAAGATAAAATCATTTCCATATTGCTTTATCTTGCGTTTTACAAAAAGTTTTCATGAACTCTCATTATCTTTGTTTATATACCTTTTTACCCAGCTTGCTTTTACTGCATTAAGATAATATGTAATGTCTGTCATTTTTAGTCCACCATTTTTTATATTTAGTTTTAAAGTTTTGCGTTTTATTTTTTCTGGTTTTCCTGCCCATAGAAAATGAAACATCGCTTTAGTTATTTCTTTCATCTTATCATTGGATGGGTTTGCTAAAACTGAAAAAGGATATATTAATTTTGGCAATGCAAAAGTTTTTATCACAATTACTTTTCCCATTAACGTAAGCTTTCTGTGTTGCCACTGCTTTAAGCAATTGAAAAAATCTTGAAGTTTAGGTTCTAAATTTATGTTTGTATTTTTCTTGTAATCCGACGAAAATAAAAAGCCTAATGTTTTTGCTGAATCAGATGTCCACTTAAATTTTCTATTTCTACAATATTCTATGTAAGTATCTTTAAATGACCCGACTCGTAATATTGTTGATTTCTTTGAATTAAGGTTTAAACCGGAAATTTTACTAAATTCTGTTATCACATAGACAAGTTTTTCTAAAGACTTAACTGAACCATCGTTTACGAAAGTTGCATCATCTGCAAAGAAGGATTGTTTTATTTCTTTGTCCTCAACTTTTATTCCTTTTATTTCACTACCTTTTTCTATGTAATTGGATAAAATTTCTAAACAGACGATGAATAATGATGATGATAAAGGACATCCTTGTCGAACACCCCTTTCTATGGTAAAAGGTTCTGAGAAATGACCATTATTTACAATTATACTTGAAATATCAGTGTAAAAAAGTTTGACCCATTGTATAAAATCTTTACCAAAATTGAACTTTTGAAGAGTATTAAAGATAAACTGATGATTTAAACTATCAAATGCTTTTTCATAATCGGCAAAGAATAATAAACCTGGTTTGCTTTCTTTTTGAAGATATTCAATTATTTCAAAAATCATCCTTACGTTTTCACCAATGTAACGGGTTTTCATGAAACCTGTTTGATTGAAACTAATTATAGTTGGCAAAACATTTTTGATACGATTAGAAATAGTTTTTGTTGCTAATTTATAATCCACGTTAAGCAAACTTATTGGTCTCCAGTTTGATATATCTGTAAGATCTTTTTCTGGCTTTGGTATAAGGGATATAATTCCTTGTCTTTGAAGAGTTGTTAGTTTTGATATTTGAAAAGAGTTATTAATCGAATTAAGAAAATATTTTTTGATGCTATTCCAAAATGTCTTATAAAACTCGACGGTTAAGCCATCAGATCCTGGACTTTTGTTGTTTTTCATTTCTGATAAAGCTATTTTACATTCATATTCATTTAATATTCCTTCACATATGCACTTTTCTTCTTCATTTAATGATTTAATGTCTGTATTAAACAAATTTAGATTTGATTTTTGTGGGGCTCTGTATTTGTATAAATTTTCAAAAAATGATTTTTCTTCTTTTAATTTTTGTTTTGCGTCTGAAATTTCATTATTTTGTATTTTTAACTTGTGTACAATTTTTTTCTCCGCATGCTTCTTTTCTAAGTTTGAAAAGTATTTACTATTTGTTTCATTTTGTTCTATGTGAATAGCACGTGCTCTCAAAATCGAGCCATTTACACGGTATTCATAAATTTGTTCAAGTTCTTGCTTTTTAGATATCATTTCTTTATGTAATTTATTTTCATTGTTTTGTTCATTCGTCTTACTCAGTAGTCTCAGTCGATCATTTCTCTCTACATTCTTTACTATATTCTATCCATCAAATATTGAGAGATTCATTTTCTCATCTTCTTCTCCTTCGTGTTCTGCTAATTTGACTTGAAACATATATTCGTTTCATCTGTCTTACCTTGCTCCTCCCGTGCTGCTCATACTCTCAGCTTACCCCCTACGATCACACTGCATTGTCCGTATCGTCGTCCCATGCCCCTATGTATCCCTTCCAATTATCTTATGAGCTCCACGTCGTCCTTGTAGATTATAGTTGCTTTCATTTGACTTTGGGTACTTTTATCTAGTAATAAAAGAAATTGCTTCCAATTTTAAAATAGCCAAGACCCTTTTTGTCATTGCATTATCTTTATTGTTAAAGTTACTAAAGAGTGATTTGTTTTATATCCGTGTGAAATATTACTTCTTGAAATGACGTTACATAGCACGTCAGATACCAAAAAATAATCTAATCGGCAATAATGAACTGGTTTTCCATTTGAATGCCATGTAAATTGTCTCTTTTCAGGGTGTTTTATGCGCCAAATATCACATAAGCTACATGTTTCTAACATACTTTTTATTTTATGTCGACATTTTCTACTTGTTTGAGGTTTTCTATTTTTTTTATCGATATTTGTATTTATCACTGTATTAAAGTCGCCACCGATTATAAAATTATTTTCATCGTTTTCAAGAATAAAATCTTCTAGCATTTGAAAAATGCTCATGTTAGCATCATTTGGGCCATAAATGTTCAACATTGTAAAAGCTTTTTCATTTATTGTTACTTCAAGTACTATTAATCTTCCTATTATTAGTTCTTTTTTATTCAGAATTTTAACATTACAATTATTTTTTATAAGAAATGCAACACCTTCTTTGTCTGATTTATTTCCACTGAAGAAAGACATACCTTTCCATTCATTTTTCCATGATTCTGATTGATTTGTTGAATGGGTTTCTTGTAACATATAAACAGAATAAGGTTGTAAATCAAGCCATTCAAAGATTTGTTTTCGTTTCCTATTATTTCCTAACCCTCTAACATTTAATGTAGCTATTGTAGTTTCCATATTGAAGAAAAAGGTATTACAAGTATGAGTATACAACCATAAAACCTTAAAATTAAAACTGACTCACTTACGACATTCACATAAATAGAAAAGAAAAGAAAATGACAACTATGTTTCATTTAACAAGAGGAGTGTAGATTGATCCATGTATTTGTATATTTGTATAATTCCGTATGATTTACGTTTCCTGTAGACTTTATATAACAGATAACAAATTTTTATGTTAAGTATGATTAGATTTCAGAGTGATTTATGATGTTTGATCTTTTGCCTATTTTTTTCCTTTAATAATAAATTTCATATACATATGCATGCATGCACACACGTACGCACGCACACACGCACACACACACACTATAACAAAACTATAACTACATACACACATGCATGCATAATGCAAATATACATACATACATACAAATATTTATTACAAATCATATAAAAAAATGTGCTTAAGTATTTGACTTAAACCTCTTTAAAAATTTTATAAAAAATAACTTGTTTAATTATTTTGAATTCAGTATATGTTGTTTATCTTATTCAATTTTCAATGACAAATAAAATCAAGAATTCTTATACTTTAAAATCTTACGTAGATTTTTCTCTTTTATCTGTGTTATTTATATTTTATCAGTGATATGGGACTAAAAAGTAATAAGAAACAACACTTATTGGAAGTCTAATAATCCTTAGTTTTAAATAATCTGTAAGATTTAGATAAAAACCACAAACAGAAAAAGTATCAGTCTCCTTCTTAAGTGTGTCTTTTAAGGATAAAAAAGTTCGAAAACCTCAAAGACATACAAAAGGAAAAAATCATTTTGTCATAGACAAAACATATGGTATGTCTAAAACAAAAAAGGGAAAGAAAAACAACATAAAAAACAAATAAAAAAACAGTTACTGACATGCTAAACAACTTTTGAAAAAGTTTCTATTGATGGCAAAGACTTATCAACTTCCATATGTTTGGAAATAGGATGAAAAGGAAAATTAATCTACTTAATACACTAAGTAAGCATGATAACTTTGAGACAAAGTTTGTTCTCTTTGAAAAACATAACACCATTACTTTAATTCATACAAAGACAATACATATATATAAACTATTGAAACAAATTAAAATTTATATTTTTCTGAAAATTTTTCAACATTGTGAAAAAAGGTATCACAATACAGGATGTTTATCTTTCTAATATACTTTATAAGTGTACTATGTATATAGAATCAGTAGTTACTTGTAATAAACAAAACATGCCTAAACATACTAAACACAAATGACATTTAACTTTTCATTTATTGCAAACTGTGTATAAACAAAATTTGCAAACAAAACTATATTATTCTATACATATACATACATACACACATATACACAGATATATACATATATATTAACATATATATACATAAATATATATATATATATATATATATATATATATATATATATATATATATATATATATATATATACACACACATATATATAAACATACATATACACATACACATACATATAGAAGTTTAAAGATGGCAGTATAACAATTGGTTTAGTTCTTATATATTCGTATTCTTTTTATGATTCTAGCAAACATGTTTAATGACTTTTATTTAACAATCTATTTAACAGTATAACTCCAAAAACTATAGTAACTTAAAAAAGTTTCATGTATATGAGAAAAAAAAAATCTAAATAGTAGGCTAAAGATTATATAAAATCACGTAAAACATGTGAGAAAAGGTCCCAGTTTTAACTCATGTAATTCTTCTAACATAAAAAATGAAAAAACAAAAAAACAAAATACAAAATTAACAAAAACAATCAAAAAATGTACAAAATTCATGAAATTGTGTATTTACTATATTTAACTTACAATAAAAAGTGTCTTTATAAAAAGGATATTTCTCACACTTTTTTACACACCAAAAATCATGAAGTTGTGTATTAACTGTTAGAAGTGGCCTGTAAATGATTTTTCCACAGGGACTTGATTTTTCTGATAATGTATTATATATATATAATGAAACTTTATATGTTTCTCTTTTATTTATATTGTTTTCATCTATTAGACATTATTCCACAAAATATTAAGCCACTTATGATATTCTTGATAGGGCACAAAGATCACATTTCCACTGCTGCTTTTATAGAAAATCTTTCCATTTTTTGACCAGGCATTTATAACCTTTGTTGGATCAATCTTTTTGATTACCATCAAAACATGCATATTAACACGCGTTAAATCTTCACTTACAAATATATTGCTTCCTTTTAAATACTACCTATTTCTCAGTAGTTTATCTCTTTTCATTCTTGATACAAATCTCACAATAATTTGTCTATGACTAATAACTTCTTCATTTTCCGTTTTCTTCATTTTTTCGGCCATAGTTTCACTGCTTTCCTTTTTCTTTTTTGTTTCATCTTTTTTCATATCATTCATTTTGCTTCCAATGCCTTCATTTATACGTGTATGATTTTCATGTACAGTCCTTTCTATACTTTTCCCAGCATAATTTATTGATTGACTTTCATCATCTACTGAAATTATTCTATGCCTATTTTGATTGGTTGTTTTCCCAATTTTGTCTTTTCTTATAACATGCACTATATGTCTGCCAAACTCTTTCCAAAACATCGCATTAGAGTGATAAATTTTATTTTCATATGCAGAGAATAGTCGAGCGTACGGGTTTCTTGCGACTATAAACGACGTCCCTTTCGTGTTCAGACTATTCAACTTGCGCTTTGAGATATCATTTATTTTAGCCAAACTTACATCGTCTAAAGTAATATCAAATGGTGAATTGAGTTTACCCTTGCTAGCCATAACAGTAAGCACTCGTTTCCAAAACGTTGAACTAACTTTTGAATTGGACAATAATAGATGGAATGAATTTTGTCGATTATCAGTCCTGTAGTTCTACTTGATATTTCCGTCCTGTCCAGTTAAGTGCGGTTAATTTTCTTACATCCTTCATTTATCGCGTGTCGGCGTTCTTCATAAAGATGTTCTCTATCATTCTCTGAATCTTTTTGGGTGGTTAATGTAGAAGTGATGACAAATGCTTTATTGTTTTGATGATTTTCTAGTCCGTTGAACATTTGTAATGGAAGTATCTGGTTGTTTTTAATTTGATCTGGAAAGAAAAGTTGAAATTTGATATTCATATTTTATTTAACACCTTATAAAATATAATCAATGAACTTTCAGCGTTTGAACAACGTTTGTTCCAATAGAAATCATTGTCAGATACTATCTTATCAACTTAGCCTCGTTTCCACTTCTAGAGTTCAAAACATCCATATCAAGTGCATATCACACCCAATATAGCCTCGTTTTCAATTTTCAAGGTAAAAAACTTATATCAATTCGATGTTGTATTACCATAATGTCAAACATAAAATGTGAAAAAAAGATTTTAGTAAACATTGTTGAGAACAAAACTGATTCTTTGGACTCATAAAAGCTGCTAAACCTATATCAGGATAGGCCAGCACCTCGTCCATTATAGATATGGCTGTTGTGTACTCTTTCTATAGAATTCAGGGTTGAAATCAACAATGTATAACAACCTCATAATACTGCATGTTGACAATTCTGATGAGTTCTTTTCGTTTACTTTATCAGTATGAGTGTGCATTTCTAACTTGTAGATAAACAGTCATAGAATTTCAACGTGGCCCTTAATCAAAATTAATGTATTTATCTTTTAAAATCATTTTAATGTTAAAAGACATAACTCGTCGATCCATATTTTCATTTGCTATGAAAGAGTCAATAGAGCATTTTTTATCCTTTAAGAAATATAAATTTATAATTGAATTTGGAACCAAATGTGCTGTGCCCATGCCGATGAATATTACAATAAGATTACAACAGATTGGAATTACAAATACCATCATAATAATAATATAGTTTAATGACTTTTGCAAACTTGATCACTTTAAAACTACTGTATTCCTAGTAAATTTAAATTTGCGAATATTCTTGACAGTATGATTATAAACGTATATATGTATTATGTTATTTAGGTAATATACTATTTACCTATATACGAACGTTGATACTGTGTATCTGTTCTTAAATGAATTGCATTATTTTTCCAGCAACGTGATGTATTGATTTGCTGAAAATACGTAGAACTAGATTGCACATTTACGATTGAATTATAGGAGGCAGTAAATTTTACAGCCAGTTTCTAATGTTTTAATTTTATACTAAACTTTCAAGTATACACTACATTTTAGACACTACATACTATGAGTTCAAGTACAAGTTAACATGTTAAAATAGCCATGCGTTAAGATATTAACCGTCTTAATATCCAACAAAATGTATCAAACCACGTTCATATTTCCAAATATATTTAATACTTTAATGCATTTTTCATGTATTCAATATTATGAATGGAAATGTATTTATCTTTTATCTTGTCTATATATCTTGTAGAAATATAAATGACATTTGGAAATATATTTTTTCTCAGGGTATGTACATAGAGGATCAGTTGTAAACTTAGAATTAGCACTCCGATTTTTGAACACTTAGTACTCCGAATTCATATGTGTATATATTAAAATAAAACTTACAATTGTATAAGGTACACATAGTCAAATTACCTTTGTATTTATATATGAACCAATCATTCGTTAAAAACAACAAATCATTAAGCTTATGCGAACTTCACTTGTTACAATTTCCATATAAATTTTCAGTACAAATGTGTTTTTTATTATCTATTATCATCATCAGTATCATCGTCATTATTATTTATTTATTCATTTATCTACTTCAAAATCTTAAAATACACGATTATCAGTTTATTTAAAGTTACAAAATGACAATTAAATATTTGTAAGGAAATTAATATAAACAATCGGAATACTTAGCACTTTTGTTAGTATATATGTTTGGGTTTATTTCTGAAATAAATCATTTTCAGATTGAATTCCTCATCAAATAGATTTTACTACGTGCATGTATAACATAATTTGAAACTTGAAAGTAACTTAATTTCATTATTGAAATATATTTGAAGAATATATTCCAAACTCTTTTATTCAAAACATTCCAAATGATTAAAATAAGAAATACATGTATAATACTTTTTAAAACTATGATAGATATCACTATAATTACAACACAGACAAAACTCTTAACGCTTTTTATTACTTGGGGACCATACGCCGCTTTTCATGGAATGGCACGGAAGTGTCACATTGAAGGTTCCATGATAACCGCCGTATGAACACATCTGCCGATGTTTCTAAATTCGAAATTTTACTATTTCATGTTTAAATGTTGAATTCTGCTTAAGCCGGTGCTAGGGGGCGTGGACGGTAACTTGCACTTTCCATTACCGTCCATGAACAGGCTCAATCAAACCGAGCCTGCAACATTTACAGTTTTGTCGTATTGGACTTTCTTTAGGGATTCTGTATTTATCTATCTTAAAACGTTTGACCATTGTGAATGTTTTAACTGCACATTGTTATTTACTATGTTTTATCTTAAATGTGTTAGATAAATCATTCACTAATGCCAGTGACTGTAGAGAAACGACATTTCTGAACGCTTGTATCAGGTTTGTATGTCTACATTGGATTCATTTTCTTTATGTATGATCACCGTATATTTTCTAAATAAAAGAATTAAACTTTATTAAAATCATTATTTCAAATACATGTAATTCCATTGTAGCAGATTTATCCTGATTGATTATTATTAACAATCATATGTGTCGCCTCATTATAGCCAATGCATGTTGCAGCTATTGTGTAGCAGGAGACACACAACTCATTAACAAGGCAATACGCAATTTACATATAAGGGCCATAACTTAGCTAAACATCATTAAACTGGAATACCAGTGTCATATGTGCAAGTACTTAAGCTATTTATCAATCCTATAAAGTTTTATTAAAATTGCATTAGTGGTATGAGCGTAGTATTTCGGAAAATATTCAAAAATAAAAATTATTAAAGGGCCATTACTCAACAAAAACTCATGAACAAAATAAATGCTGATGATATGCAAAACTTTTCTTATTCAAGGGCCATATCTTGGCCAAAAATCATTCAAGCAGAAAAGATGTCTAATATCACAAGTACTTCAGCCACCAATCAATCCTTAAAGTTTCACTGAAATAGTATTAGTGGCATAAGAGATGCTAACAACACCGTGTTATTCAAGGGCCATCCATAGCTCAACCCTAATGATTCAATCGGAAAACACGTGTAACATGCGCAAAAACTTGAGCTACAGATCAATCCTGTAAAATTTCATTGAAATTGCTTTAGTATATAATAGTAGTCTGGATAAATTTTAAAAATAAAAACCATTGAAGGGCCATTTCTCTGACAAAAATCGTTGAACCGGAAAATGCAGATGATATGCACAGCTAGACTTGATGAAATGTTTGACTGAAACTACACTAGAAGTTTTTGTGGAGTAGTCTGGACAAGAAGTTTTCTGACGGACGGACAGATAGACAGACAGACGACAGAGAAGTGATCCGTTTAGGTCGCCATTACTTGAAAGAATAAAATTGGTTTACACTTCATTGGTTTTATGTCGCACCGACACTGTTAAGGACATATGGCGACTTTCAAGCTTTAATGGCGGAGTAGGGCCTTAGATTAAGCATGGAAATATATGTGTGGATGCAATGCTTTTCTCATCAACAATGGACAATGCTAACAATGGACAGCTTAAAAACGACATGTAAAGAAAATTGCAAAATTATGTAATTATTTATATATTATGCGTTTACTTAAATATGTCAAAACAATATGCAGCCACTGTAAAAAGTAAAGGCCTTGTTTAATATGGTGTCATTCCTACTGAAAGGGCCAGCAATTTCTGACTTATGAGACACCGTTTGCTTGCATAACATTAACCTCCCAACTCTTATCACTATGCCAGGCGCCAGTTGGATAAAAATCGGTAACTATTCATTTTAACTACCACGTTGCTCACGTAGCGCAATTTCGGAACGAGTCCCACGTGAAAAATTCATCCTTAAATTAACGCTCCATGTGAGGCTCGAACTTTCGACCTGTTGATCCGAAGGCGGACGTCTTCACCACTAGGCCAACGGTAACAATATTTATAATAAAATGGTGACTCAATTGTTTACCTTGACACAAATGTAAAAACTAAACTGGAAACAGCACAGATACAATACAAAACTTTATTGCATACAATTTTTTCCTGTAAATCTGATTGGTCTAGTCATTGTTAAATCTTTTTCCAAATAAATCTAATGTACAGTTAATAGAATATTACTGTAACAAATATATATTTGACGAGTATTTCACATGACGATCAATTGCCACGTATTTTGTATCAAGCACAATTTTAACTTAGGACAAAATATGTTGACCTATATACTTGATTTCATGACAATATATACAACAAAGGATAACCCTTAAAAGTTCAATATTAAATAGAGAACTTATTTCCAATGGGGTCCTTTGATGGAAACAAATATATTTTCTTGAGAACTGGCATTAAAGTCCATTCTTAAATATGATATACTGGACAGATTTTTTTTTCTGAGATCAAATAATATTAATTTCTATTTCACATTATGTTACGTACATTTATCACATATTATAAGAATAAAATTATGATCACAACAATTAATTATATATTATTTATTGTTGTGATAAATAGGCATATTCATACTATTATTTCTTTAGAGTATACCTATATTAATGTCATCTACACATGGGATTTCGTTGGCTACAATTGCGCAATGTATCCTCAACCGAATAACAGCCCAAGAAATAGTACATGAATTTGATCCTATGAAACTCCCATACTTCGTCGGGATATCTTAAAAACTTCCATATTTAGCCTTTTTAATTTCAAATTAAGTTATCCAAGCTAAAATATAAACGTATTTGATTGATAAAAACGCTGTAGCCCCGCAGTATTATTGCGCAATTATGCAAATAACTGCTGAAACGATTTACCGCTGTCGAAAAAGTAGGACAGCAAATTATGCTATAATTAAGGAGTAAGCTCAATAATTCATAGAAATTATAAGCAGGAAATAAATATATTCCCATTAAACAAAACATTTTTATTAACATCAAAAGTTTTTCGTGACTTTAGAATAACTCGCGCATTATTAAAATAAGAACTCTTTTAGTGACTCATACCGCGGGTTTAGCTTAATATCCAGCAGTTATTAATAAACTAGACTACAGTTCACTGGTTAGTATTATAAATATCTATTTTTGAAAATGCATTTAACAAGGGAGTTTTTCAACACTTTACCCCCATGTAGTCTTTCATGGTAATGTTTATTGAGGGAAGTCAGTTTTACTTCCGATTCTTGTGTTTTGTTTACATAGTTTTCTAGGTCACGATATGAGTTAACCTGCTATGAGATTGTAATAGCCTTCGACCAGAAGATAACATTATGCTAAAAATAGATTCTGCATCATCTGTGCTGACTTTCAGACCAGTACACATTATACATGTAATACCAGCGGATACATACTTTGTTTACATGCAATACTTTAAGAAATTCTATACAATTGTAAGAAGCAAACAAGTTGAAAATGGAATTTAGTGTGAAATTGAAAGAGACAACTAAACACTGTAGTGCTTACGTGACGTAAATGAAAAATGCATTTTCTTATTTGACAGGGTTAGTCAAATAAGATTTATATTTTGTCGGGAAGCCCTTCGATTATTTCCGTAAATGTTCGGATCTGAGTCACGTGATATGATTTACCAAACCAAAATAATGGCGGACAATGGGTTTGCCTAAAATACGAAAGTGAGATTTTTGACGAAAGTGAGCGAAAGTGAGCGAAAGTGACTTTTAAAATATTAATTGTAACCTTTTTATAGACTTTTACAATAAAATTGCAGTTTGTAGACGTATATTATTAGAAATTACTTATATTTATTATAAAAAATAATCATAATGATGATTTATTCGGTTTTTATTTGCATAATTTATATACACAAATTTTTATATCTTCCTTTCGCTTACATTGAAAAATACGAAAGTGACTTATAAAATATAAAATATACCGTTTAAATTGAAATTATTTTTACTCATATTGCACAAAGTGGATGTATAATATCAGAAAATGATAATATTTACTTTCAAAGATGATCATTATTATGATTTAATTGCCATTTATTTTGCATAATCTCTATACACAAGTTATATACAGAGATCTTCATTTCGCTCGCATTGAAAAATACGAAAGTGGCTTACAAAATATCAAATATACTGTTAAAATTGAATTTATTACTAAAATTGCAATTACTTTGTAGATGTACAATATCAGAAGTCAATTATATTTATTTTTAAAAATAATCATTATGATGATTTAACCGCCCTTTATTTGCATAAAATTGCAGTTTGTAGACGTATATTATTAGAAATTACTTATATTTATTATAAAAAATAATCATAATGATGATTTATTCGGTTTTTATTTGCATAATTTATATACACAAATTGTTATATCTTCCTTTGGTTTTCATCTAAAAATACGAAAGTGACTTATAAAATATACTGTTTAAATTGAAATTATTTTTACTAATATTGCACAAAGTGGACGTATAATATCAGAAAATGATAATATTTACATTATGATGATTAAATCGCCATTTATTTTGCATAATCTCTATACACAAGTTATATACAGAGATCTTTCTTTCGCTTGCATTGAAAAATACGAAAGTGGCTTACAAAATATCAAATATACTGTTTAAATTGAATTTATTACTAAAATTGCAATTAATTTGTAGATGTACAATATCAGAAGTCAATTATATTTATTTTTTAAAAATAATCATAATGATGATTTAACCACCCTTTATTTGCATTACACAAGTTAAAAGATCTTCCTTTCCCTCACATTGAAAAATACGAAAGTGACTTCAAAAATGTCAAATATAGCGCTGAAAGACGCATGTTTTCAGAAATGAATAAAATATATTAAACAAGAGCCCGGTTTGAGCCGGGTGATGCTCCCCGAATAGGTTTTGGACACAGGAAAGTACACCTCATGAAGTTTTAGAGTTATGTCCCTGGAAAAAGTTTAAAGTCCAAAATTAGGCAAGGCAGAGTTACTGTTCTTTGCACTGCACTTCTAATCAATGTGATTATGTGTGAATTTGTAATGTGAGCGAAAGGAAGATATAAGAACTTGTGTATAGAAATTATGCAAATTAGTAGCGATTAAATCATCATAATGATTATTTCTGTTAATAAATATAATTATTTTCTAATAATATACGTCTACAAACTGCAAGTTTGTTTAAAAAGTTTATTAAAATGTTATAATTACTATTTTAAAAGTCATTTTCGCTCACTTTCGCTCACTTTCGTCAAAAATCTCACTTTCGTATTTTAGGCATACCGGCGGACAATACGAAAGGTGTGTCACGTTAAGAGAAACAAATTTTGAGATTTGAAAAGGAAAAAGCGAAAAGTGGAAAGAAACTGTGATTTAATTCAATCAAGGATATACTCCGGTAGTGATTGAAAGCGATGAAAAGTTCTAAAAAGGGTAATTAAAACCAACAGCGACCGTGAAGTTGTTATCTGATTGACAGGTGAGGTGATGATGATCATAGTTTTTGTTTGCGTTTAATTTTTTCTTGGTCTTAGATCTACTTATAGAAAAAATTCACCTACGAATATATAAACACAGATATTGTGTTATAGTTTTTAGGATGGTTTTGACTTATGATAAAGAAATTAAGCTTGCAGATCCACGTCTGTGTATCAAGTTTTCGTTCACTGTAATTTTCGTACCAAAAAAATTGTTACGAGGTTAAATAAAAGATCGGCTGAGCCTAATCCTTTACAATTTTATGGCGTATGTTCATTGTAACCATTGTAATATCGTTTAAGATGGCCAATCACTATCTTTTAAGAATCATTTAAGACACAACAAAATTATATTTTGAATAACTTTTATTTTCCAATCACATTTATTATTGTTTAGTAACTACAATGCTGTGAAATAGATTAGCCACATGTGTCTCAAAAAGGGTTAGAACTATTGACTAGCAGAACAGGCATTTCTTCAAAGCATGTTCAACTATCAAGGGTAGTCTTATAAATGTGACATCCTTTGATTTTGAGATATTTTTGCTTTTGGGCAACCTTGACCGACATTTAAGCAATAACAAGCCCGTAAGTCTGATATATTGATCTACTATACAGGGTTGTCGAATCTTCAAAGAAATAAAGTAGAAAAACTAAAATGTTGTCTGGAAAATCGCACAAAAATCAATATTTTTGTCGCATTTGAATCATTTTTGCAGTAAAATTTCAGCATTTCACAATTTGAAAAATAATCATGGACAATAACCATAATTGTGCTCGTAAGATAATTCTTATTGACAACCCTTCTTTCTTAAAAGCAGTGCACCAATTCAAGTATTGTAATTGGTTTGAATAGTCAAGATTTTAGGCCATGGTACTAGTATGCTATATTTTCAATTACAGAAATAAATCAATTTCATCGTCATCATGTGTTGCAAAACCACTACCAGGGACATCAAAGATGACCTGGACTTCAGTGCATATGCAGAGGAGAGTAAGTACACCATTTTTGTTGAAAGTGACAGGTTATAATAATACCTTTCAAAATTGCTATATAACTATATACTTGCATAACTAATTTACTTAAATAATTCATATAAAAACTGATTAATCTTAAATACTGCTGAATTCATGTTTTTTTATTAGTTTATTGAACCAATTAATGGATATATACATGTCAACATGTGATCCATATATATCATGATCAGATATTCATATGATTTAAGTGGCATATAATACTGTATTAGAAGAAGAAAAATAAAAAAAAACATGCATTACATGGTTAATTTTGGTCCAATTGAAAGATTTTGGTGTCATCTTAAATGATGAGTTTGATATTTGTATGACTCCATAATATTATTATAGGTAATTGTTCACTGAGGTGAAAAAAAAATAGAGGGTCATTATAGGTCTTAAATCCACTTGTGAAAAAATAAATATGAGCCGCGTCATGACAAAACAAACATAATGGTTTTGCGACCAGCATGGATCCAGACCAGCCTGCGCATCCGTGCAGTCTGATCAGGATCCATGTTGTTCGCTTACAAACCCTATAACAAGTAGAGAAACTGATAGCGAACAGCATGGATCCTGATCAGACTTGGCGGATGCGCAGGCTGGTCTGGATCCATGCTGGTCGCAAACCCACTATGTTGGTTTTGTCGTGACGCGGCTCATATATGGTTTTTGGAAAGGATTCTGTTATGTAGTCAATTCTCAGACCATACAACAAAATAGTTACAGATTCCTCAAAAGTGGAGTATACTTTCTTAGTTACATGAATCAAACATCATGGATTTCTAATTTCTAGCTTCTTTTTTTTTCAAAGCTATTACATTCTATGTCAGATTTCTATGTCCGACGGCATACCATTGCATTATTTAAATATTTTGAAATGTATCAACATGAAACTTGAAAGACTTGCTTATCAGGACAAAGTGTAATTGTTAAACAGGGGAGCATACATGTTCTTATGAAAGCAGTCATTGAATTTAGCACTGGCCCGATGGCCCATGGCCAGTGAAAATTAGTTTGGGCCAGTGTAAATTTTAAGAAAATGTAGTTAAATATATAGTAGAATAAATTCAAAATTGGAATTGGGGCCAGTGAATTCAAAATCTTAAATTCAATGACTGTGAAAACAATATTTTTCTTAAGTTATATCCCTTTTAAACAAAGAATTTTTAATAGACTGGTGTTATCACTACATGCAATACTGCTGTATTTGTTGTTAATAACAAGGGAAGATTCATGTCCTATAGTAAATGTTGGTGAAGACTGAATATATACAATTCTTATGTAGAATATTTTTTTGCTAAAATGAAAAGGAATTCCACATTTGATTTTTTTTTCTAAATCTTAAGCAAGTTATGGTTTAATCTTCAGGTAGTACTAAAGAAAGCCAATAAAATCCTTTTGGAGTTGAATTGAGACACAACCATTCATTTCTGGTTTAGTTATAAAACTGCTACAGACTATAAATTATTCATGGTAAGTAAACAATTATTATATATTTGATTTTGTTTGAATGTTTGATATTTTATACGATTATTCTGTTGCTCAAGAAATATTTAGATAAAATTCTAGATAGCAATACATAATTGTCATTTGTTGCAAGAAAATTAATGCATGCAAGATGTTTTGATGCATAATGTGGAATGCTTCATAGGTTAATGGTGTAAACGGGGAACAGTCTTTCGGTTCGATATCACAGGACCGTTTGTGTAAATTAAACAAAAGAAATGAGAATAAAGGCAAATGTAAGTTTTATGAATTGTATTAAATATTTAAGTCATCATATTTCATAATTAACATATATATAAAATAAATAAGGTAGGGGAAATAAAAGAAAATCGGAAAACTTCCGAGAAATGAAAACAACGGCTTACCGCAATGGTGGTCAGAGCGCTTCTGGTCTTTTATGACGTCAAACCTTCACGTCCAGGTGTTCGTTCAAGTTTGACGTCATAAAGTAACGTCATAAACATGTTAATTAACAGGACACTTGTTAATAGCAATTAACATACAGAATGGGATAAATTTAAGTTGGCAAAAGTGCCAAATGATTCCAAATACTTATTGTTTAGCAGCGTAATAATATTGCCTAACTTTAAACAAGAAAAGTGATCGTATAGTGTTTCAAAAGTTATCGTATAGTGTTTCAAATCTGATTGTAAAGTATCAGTACTAGCATAATGGAAATTAAGAAATCAGAATTAAATAGAAGTATAGTACTTATATAAAGTAAATTTGGTCATCTATTACAATGGTAAGCATTTTATATGTAAAATAAATGTGAAATGCTTAGTTATGTTTCATAAAACTTGTTGAAGGCTGACTTCTTTGCCATTTTTTAATGCATGCTTATTTGTCTTGATATTTTATTTCAGGGAATAATATATTTTAGTGTCTGCATCAATCTTATAGTTATTGGGCATGAATGGATTCTGTTTTCAGATGATGGAATACACCAATGCCTAGTACAATCATGGCCCATTAGAAACCAGAACAAACCATGGCTGCAAAGGAAATAAGATGCACATAGTCTGAAAGATCTGGCTGGTGTTCTGAATAAGATGACATAATATCTCAACTGCAGGTATGTTCTCATCAGGTACAATAAAAGAAATTTATATTGACAGGGTTCCCCCTGGGGCAATTTTAGTTTGCACCACCAGATTGGCCAATCAAAAAAGTTGAAGCCAATGGCTCCAATGTTGGAACCATTAATTCTGCAAAGGAGATATTGTCTATCTTTGTTAAGATATGCTAGCAGTTTTGAGTGAAATTTTTAAAAGGATTTATTTTCGTAACTGGAAAGGAGTATATGTCCTGATTAATACAAAGCTCATATGTCTATTGATTATAGAATGTTTAATGTTTACAGCACCTTTATATGTTAACGCAAATGGACCTACAACCATTATGTATAAATTAATTGGCACCTTTATTGCACTTATCAATTGAAGGATAGAGCTGTGTACAATCTTTTCAAAGATAATTATTTACATGCAGAGATTATATCAAGCATATGAATATGTTAATGTAAAAGGATGTTTCCTTACTAAAATCATTTAAATGAAAATATCTTTTCATTCTTTGTATTCATTTTTAGAAGTACAGCTGGCATGTAGGGGTTTCAACAGCACATTTTGATGTATTGTACCAAAAGATTTGCTTACACACCACCTGTTTATAGGATGCACATCTTGCAGCCATAGATTATAATATACATGCAAATTGACCATACATCACCAACAAGGGGGATCTGTTAGGTATGCTACTTACAAAACTCCAACATGTAGTCATGTAATGTTTCACAATTTTACAGAATGAAAGAAAACAGTGTCCAGTTTGTGTTAATAAAGTGAATTGTTTGGAACTATAATAATGTTCAACATAGATGTACTCTGTACTGAGTCTAATATGGATGTAGCATGTTTCTTTGTTTATTTCAATAGAAAGATTTCAGTTCTTCAAACATATAAAGAGGCAAAACCTAAATAAAATGTTGTGCTTTATTTTCTATGGGCATATAGATTCTCAACATTTTTATGCCCCCGCCATGTAATGGCCAGGGCATATAGTGTTACCCTGTTCCGTCCTTCCGTCATTCTGTCATTCCGTCATCATCAGTTTCCATTCATTATCTTAGTAACGGTTGCACACATTCAACTCAAATTTGATATATGGATATGTCATGAAAAAATACAGGTCAAGTTTGAATTTGGTCATGGTTCAATGATTTTTGGCAGAGTTATGCCCCTTTTACTTTAAAATAATATGAAATTTTCAGTTTCCGTTCATTATCTCCCCAACGGTACAACACATTAAACCCAAACTTGACATATGGATATGTCATAATAAAATACAGGTCAAGTTAGAATTTGGTTATGGTTGGATGATTTTTGGCAGAGTTATGCCCCTTATACTTTGAAAATAATATGAAATTTTCAGTTTCCGTTCATTATCTCCCCAACAGTATAACACATTCAACTCAAACTTGACATATGGATATGTCATGAGAAAATACAGGTCAAGTAAGAACTTGGTTATGGTTAGATGATTTTTGGCAGAGTTATGCCCCTTTCAATTTGAAAATAATATGAAATTTTCAGTTTCCGTTCTTTATCTCCCCAACGGTACAACACATTCAACTCAAACTTGACATATGGATATGTCAAAGGAATGCGCAGGTCAAGTTCAAATTTGGTCATGGTTCAATGACTTTTGGCAGAGTTATGCCCCTTTCACTTTGAAAATGATATGAAATTTTCAGTTTCTGTGTATTATTTCCCCACCGGTACAACACATTCAACTCAAATTTGACATATGGATATGTTTTTGGAATGCCCAGGCCAAGTTTGAATTTGGTCATGGTTCAATTATTTTTGGCAGACTTTGAAAATAATATGAAATTAACAGTTTCTGTTCATATCTACCCAACAGTGTTACATATTTAACTCAAACTTGACATATGGATATGGAATGGGCAGGTCAAGTTGGAATTTGGTCATGGTTCGATGATTTTTTTTGCAGAGTTATGTCCCTTTCAATTTGAAAATAATATAGATACATCTTAGGAATAAGCAGTTTAAGTTTGAATTTGGTCATGGTTCAATGATTTTGGACAAACTTATCTTTCTTGAATGTTGGAAAAATTTTGAACTTTCAGTTTCAGAACCCATACTTTTGTGGAAATGTATGTAGCCACTATTTTGGCTACAAATATGAAATATGCTATTTTCAAAAGGTTAAGACTGAATAATTTCAGTGCCTTGAACATTGTATGGAAATGGTTTGTGTTAACATTGAAAAGTTTTAAGGGCTTTGAACTAAAAATGAAAAAAATTATTTGTGCAAACAAATTTGGAACTAAATATTATAACATCTGAAATTTTGGCTGCATGCGGGGGCATCCGTTGCATGATGACACACTTCTAGTTTTTTTTATATTAACATATAAGAATGGCTGGAGACCAGCTCCAAGAGAAGGAGGAAGAACATCTCCAGGAGGAATATACAATGGATTAAATAATTTTGAAGGTTTATTAAGTGACAGATGATAAGAAAGGGCATAACCAGAAAGAAAATGAACTCCCCTGAGATGTTTGACGAAACTATCCCTTCTCAGAAACTGAGGGGAACTCTCAACACATAAGTTACACTTAAACTGCGAGCATGTCGGCCTATGCCTCTCCTCATAGTGGCGCTTGTAACTTCTTATTCACCTTTGCTTAAAGTTGCATCCTTTGACCTCACAGGGTTCGTCTTTATAAAATCCCGCACGTGACATTATCTAAAAAAAAAACAAGATAAACAGCAGAAAAGTGTTCAAAAATTTGAAAACTTTAATTAGTATGCAACAGTGTTTGAACAATTTCCAAGGCTGTGAAACAACTGGAAAATGACATTCCAAGATACTCTGTGTTCAATATATCTTAAACTTAAAGTGCCTATCAAATTCTTAATTGTTTTATTCATTGTATAACTTTGCTTAATAACATACATATAACTTTATAACTTTATTTTAAATTACAACTTTTTTTTTATTTTTTTTTTAAGAGTAACAAGGATTACAGATTATAAAGTCATTAGCATAACATGCAAAATTTTATTAACATTTTTATTTAGTATACCATCTTATGTAAAGATGATGAGATAATGATTCATTTAATTAAATGCATGAACTAATTAGGTACATATTTCTCTACATAACAATTATTACATTTTATGCAATTATTTCTAAAAAAAAACAGCTCTTAGATTTCTTCCAATAAACGTATTGGTGGTTTTGTCACACGTCCAGTTTTGGTAAATTTAATGTTTTGATGATCTGTCATAACTTTTAAGGAGTTATCTGTTAGATCTTCATAATTTTCATTGAATCTGGGTGGACTTTCGGTTACATCGTAATCTAAATTTGATAACACAATTTGACTTGGTATGGTTACCAATTCCCTATTTGGGTCATCTTGTTGTATCCAAGATGTAAGTCTGGAAGTATCTCCAAGGTATGGTTTAAGGTGATTAACATGTACAGTAATCATTGGGGCATCCAGAGCCTTTTGTATTTTTACTGTCACATCACTTGGTTTACCTATAACCAAATATGGTCCAGTCCAGCCTAAACCTAATTTGACATTTGCATTAGGCGGATACCATCTCCATACCCATGAGTTTACCTCAATACTTTAAGTTTTCATATTTTGGTCATGATAATACTTTTGTCTCTTGAAAGAGCCAGTCAAGTTTTGTTGTGCAAATTCGAAAAAGCCTGCTCACTAGCGGTTTGAACCCACTGTACATATTCTATAGGACACATATCATTATGATTTGGATCTCCGACCAAAATATCAATTGGTACATTTATTTCTCTACCAAACATTAATAAAGATGGTGTCTACCAAACATTAATAAAGATGGTGTACATTTTGTGCTATCTTGCACTTTAGTTCTATATGCAAACATAACATAAGGAAGATGGTTATCCCAGTCATTTCGGTTTGAATTGGCAAACATTGCCAACATTTGTTGCAATGTACGATTAAAACGCTCAATCATTCCATCAGACTGAGGATGGTAGGGGGTAGTGCGGGTCTTGTCTATATCTAATAATTTGCATAAGGCTTTGAACAAATTTGATTCAAATTATCGACCTTAATCTGTATGTATACAATATGGGACACCATAACGACATATAAACTCGGTCACTAAAGTATCTGCAACAGTTTGTGCTGTGTGATCTGCAATAGCATAAGATTCTGTCCATTTTGTGAAATAGTCTCCTACAACCATTATATAAGAATGACCACGGTCAGAAGTTGGTAAAGGGCCAAGAATATCTATGGCAATACGTTCCAATGGGAAACCGGATTGCACATTTTTCATTGGGGCCTTTCCTCGACCTGGGCCAGGTTTTCGCCTAGAACATAGATCACATTCATTGCACCACCTAGAGACATCACCTATAGTAAGACCAGGCCAGTAAAACCTTGATTTAATGGCGTTCACAGTCTTGTCTCTACCAAAGTGTCCTGCAACTCTATTACTATGTAATTGGTCAAAAATATATCTGCGGATATTGCTAGGGATAACCAAAAGATTGACTTTACCTCCGATATCCTTATCAGAAATTTTATATAAAACCTCATTTACCAGGGTCAATTCATGCCATATATTGAATAAAACTTTAGTACCGTGGCTATATTTCGAAATAGATGGTAAGGATGGCTTTTCCTTGTCCGATTGCATTGCATGTATCAAGGGACATAATGTAGGGTCTTTTAATTGGAAATCTCTAAGCTGATCATTTGACCAAGTGTCAATCCATGTTCTTACAAATTTTTCTGGTGAAATAAAACTAATTTCAGTTTGATTGTCTTTATTTGCTTTTTCGTGCCCTTTACCTGATTTTGATTTAGAATTTATATCAGAAGTCACGGGTTCGAATTTCGCACTTGTATCAATTTCAGTTGATAATGTACTTTTCTTTGCTTGGTTCCTAGTAACAACAGAAATATTATTCTCTTTAATCGGGTAACAGTCCGTACAATTTTCGCGCTTGCATTTTGAGTGTGTAATTCTACTAAAGGAATCGGCATTCCAGTGCAAACTTCCTTTTCTGTGCTCAATTTCAAAATCATATGTGTCTAAAATAGCTAGCCAGCGCGCAACCATACCCTCGGGCTCTTTGAAATTCTTTAACCATTTAAGTGAACTATGAACTTCCGTACGCAATTACCCTTTCCTCCCCATTTTGAACTTGTGATAAGATGGCACCCATACAGAAATTAGAACAATCTGTATCCAGAATAAAGCGTCCTGCTGTTGTAGGATACGCTAAAATTGGCGCCTCAATTAACTTTGACTTCAATGTTGTAAATGAATTGTCACATGCCTCGGACCAATGAAAACGGCTATTCTTATGCGTAAGTTGTGTAAGGGGATATGCAATTGTGCTAAAATTTTCTACATATTTCTCGTTATAATTTGCAAGTCCAAGAAAACTTTTAACATCAGAAACAGACATCGGCTTTGGCCAATTTTTAACAGCATCTATTTTAGCTGGATCACAAGCCACCCCATCCCCAGATACTACATGGCCTAGATAAGCGACCTCTCTCTGAAATAATACACATTTCTTTGGTTTCAATTTTAAATTTGCACACTTTAATCTCTCGCAGACAAGCGTTAAGTTTTCTAATGCTTTTTCAAATGTGTCGCCATATACAATTATGTCGTCCAAATATACCAGACAGCGTTCGAATCTCAGGCCACTTAGTACAAGTTCCATTAGACGTTCGGATGTGGCTGGACTGTTTGCTAGCCCAAATGGCATAAAATTAAAATGAAACAAGCCTCTGTGCGTCGCAAATGCAGTTTTATGTTTATCATCAGTATCCATGGCAACTTGCCAAAATCCACTAGCTAGGTCAAGAGTACTAAACCATGAAGAACCCGCCAATTGGTCAAGGGAATCAGAAATATTAGGCAAAGGATAGGCATCTTTACGCGTAATATCATTCAACTTTCTATAATCTACACAGAATCTAACTGAATTATCTTTCTTTCGTACTAAGACAATAGGACTAGCAAAAGCAGAATTGCTTTCTGAAATTATACCATTTTCTAACATGTCATTTATTTCTTTATCGGCAACTTCACGTTGCGCAATAGGCAAACGTCTTGGAGGAAGCTTAATTGGACGGTTATCACCGGTGTCTATGGTATGTTTTACTACATCAGTACAACCAAGTTTCCCATCAGGCCCTACAAAAATATTTTGGTAATTTATCAGAAAATTTCGCAATCGTTCAGATTGTGATTTCGAAAGATTTTCGCAAGACTTTTCATACATGGGCATTAAATGCTCCGGAAGTACATCATTTTCCATAGAAACGTTGAAATTTGTACCGTGTGAAACTACTTGTGCCGACGACATTTGAGATAAATGTGCTATTTCATAACCTTGTTTCAGCTTTACAGGCTCTGAATTTAAATTTAAAATAGAGAATACAACTTCTTTGTTGTGGCTTTCTACAAGAGACCTGGCTACAAATAGATCTTTACGCTGCAAAATTTTATCATTAGGTTCTACGATACCAAAAGTACCATTTTCCCATGAATCAAGTAATTTACCCTTTAATAACAATTCACATTTTGCAGGAATGCTGATTGTTTCCGAAACTGAAACGCGAGTGCATACATTTGTATTTTCTCTTTTCAACTGCACTTTAAAATTTCTTATTTTAAGAATACCCTTGCCCCAACTAGTAGTAACATCAAATTTTTCTAGAAAGTCCTGGCCCAATAAACCACCATTTTTATCTAACTGGGCAACAACCAAATTGTGTTCAAACATACGACCGTTAATTTTAAGCTTGAGTTTACATTGTCCGAAAATATTCAATGGACTACCGTCAGCGCCTTTAAGCACAACATTTATTTTATTAAGCGTTGGCAAACTAGCCAAGGATTTATAACAGTCATAAGTCAAAATACTACAAGACGCACCAGAATTAATTAATAAATCCTTTTCACTACCATCAATAACACAGGGTAGAAACCAACAACCTTGTGAAATAGCTCTAACATTAACAGAAGGCCTTATGTTTGAATCACAATTAAAATTTTGCAAAAGGACTGGGCTTTCGGCCTCAAACTCAGCCCGTTCTAGTTTAACGAATTTTGATTTGTGGTATTTTTAACTTCATTAGGAAGCGTACATGTAGACTGCGCTGGCGCATTGCCAAGGTTGTAATTATCTTGATTGTATACTGATCTATTCTGTTTTAACGGACAGTAGGTACTAATGTGACCCTCTTCGTGACAATTATAACATACTCTTTGACGGCGAGCGGATCTATTGCCCTGTCTTTTATTATTACCTGATATTTTATTAACTGAAAGTAAATCAATTTTATCATTTAGAGAAGAGACAAGTTTCTCTAGCGATGTTTGCGTATTTACATCTTGATTTTGTACGGGACGGATATATTCTTCATTACTAGGCTTACAAGTCGTAAATGAGTCAAATGCCTCAAATTCTGTTGCAAGAGAAATGGCACTATCTAATGAAGAAGGGTGCCCGAATTGCACGTGGCGTCTGAGTTTTGACCTATTTAATCCCTCTATAAATTGATCTACAATTAAGGTTTCTAATGTTTTGTGCGGCCTGTCCGGGGGTAAGCTTTTATACCGAGACGCTTTAAATTATATAACCATATTCAGCAGGGGATTCTTGCTTATTTCGCCTCTTATTTCTAAATTCCAAACTTATAACTCGAGGTTCTTTCACTTGGGTTGAAACGTTTATTGAGAGCTTCTCTCAGACAAGAATAATGGCTCAACTCTGTTTGAGACAATTCTTCCAAAACACATTGCGCACGGCCTCTGAGGCAAATTGCCAAGTTTTGGGCTTTGTCAAGTTCAGACCACCTGTTGTAATTTGCGACCTGTTCAAAATGGCTAATAAACAAGCCAAAATCAGATTCGCCATTGAATTTATCGGGCTCTCTTTCTCTACGACGAGGCAAGTTCTCAAATTGGCGATAGCCAAGATTTAGTGGCGTTATACCTTCATTAAAATCTATCGATTGATTTTGGTTTATTACGTCACAATGATGACGTGTAGGCCTACTGTTTACATTAGTGTCGTAGCCATTTTGACAGCTAGATGTACTATTCATGGACATTGCTGTTTGTGGAATTGTAGAGGCATCGTGCCAAATGTCCGGCAAGGTTTGCTCTGTTTCATTAAAATCTAATTTTCTTTTTGGAGTTTGCATTACGGATTTACTGGAGTTACCTCTCCATGGCGTGAGAAAGTCAAGCAAACTTTTGAACATAATTATTGAAGTACAGACTAGATCTAGTAAAATAAATACGGTAAAATACTGATGGTAGATCTAAATTTATATGTACAGTACACTACTATATATGATAATAATATATAAATGCACAAACGATCCTGGTCACGGTGCACCAGTGTAAACGGGGAACAGTCTTTCGGTTCGATATCACAGGACCGTTTGTGTAAATTAAACAAAAGAAATGAGAATAAAGGCAAATGTAAGTTTTATGAATTGTATTAAATATTTAAGTCATCATATTTCATAATTAACATACATATAAAATAAATAAGGTAGGGGAAATAAAAGAAAATCGGAAAACTTCCGAGAAATGAAAACAACGGCTTACCGCAATGGTGGTCAGAGCGCTTCTGGTCTTTTATGACGTCAAACCTTCACGTCCAAGTGTTCGTTCAAGTTTGACGTCATAAAGTGACGTCATAAACATGTTAATTAACAGGACACTTGTTAATAGCAATTAACATACAGAATGGGATAAATTTAAGTTGGCAAAAGTGCCAAATGATTCCAAATACTTATTGTTTAGCAGCGTAATAATATTGCCTAACTTTAAACAAGAAAAGTGATCGTATAGTGTTTCAAAAGTGATCGTATAGTGTTTCAAAACTGATTGTAAAGTATCAGTACTAGCATAATGGAAATTAAGAAATCAGAATTAAATAGAAGTATAGTACTTATATAAAGTAAATTTGGTCATCTATTACAATGGTAAGCATTTTATATGTAAAATAAATGTGAAATGCTTAGTTATGTTTCATAAAACTTGTTGAAGGCTGACTTCTTTGCCATTTTTAATGCATGCTTATTTGTCTTGATATTTTATTTCAGGGAATAATATATTTTAGTGTCTGCATCAATCTTATAGTTATTGAGCATGAATGGATTCTGTTTTCAGATGATGGAATACACCAATGCCTAGTACAATCATGGCCCATTAGAAACCAGAACAAACCATGGCTGCAAAGGAAATAAGATGCACATAGTCTGAAAGATCTGGCTGGTGTTCTGAATAAGATGACATAATATCTCAACTGCAGGTATGTTCTCATCAGGTACAATAAAAGAAATTTTTTATTGACAGGGTTCCCCCTGGGGCAATTTTAGTTTGCACCACCAGATTGGCCCAATCAAAAAGTTGAAGCCAATGGCTCCAATGTTGGAACCATTAATTCTGCAAAGAGATATTGTCTATCTTTGTTAAGATATGCTAGCAGTTTTGAGTGAAATTTTTAAAAAAAGGATTTATTTTCGTAACTGGAAAGGAGTATATGTCCTGATTAATACAAAGCTCAATATGTCTATTGATTATAGAATGTTTAATGTTTACAGCACCTTTATATGTTAACGCAAATGGACGCTACAACCATTATGTATAAATTAATTGGCCACCTTTATTGCACTTATCAATTGAAGGATAGAGCTGTGTAAAATCTTTTCAAAGATAATTATTTACATACAGAGATTATATCAAGCATATGAATATGTTAATGTAAAAGGATGTTTTCCTTACTAAAAATCATTTAAAATGAAAATATCTTTTCATTCTTTGTATTCATTTTTAAAAGTACAGCTGGCATGTAGGGGTTTCAACAGCACATTTTGATGTATTGTACCAAAAGATTTGCTTACACACCACCTGTTTATAGGATGCACAATCTTCTTGCAGCCATAGATTATAATATACATGCAAATTGACCATACATCACCAACAAGGGGGATCTGTTAAGTATGCTACTTACAAAACTCCAACATGTAGTCATGTAATGTTTCACAATTTTACAGAATGAAAGAAAACAGTGTCCAGTTTGTGTTAATAAAGTGAATTGTTTGGAACTTTAATAATGTTCAACATAGATGTACTCTGTACTGAGTCTAATATGGATGTAGCATGTTTCTTTGTTTATTTCAATAGAAAAGATTTCAGTTCTTCAAACATATAAAGAGGCAAAACCTAAATAAAATGTTGTGCATTATTTTCTATGGGCATACAGATTCTCAACATTTTTATGCCCCGCCATGTAATGGCCAGGGCATATAGTGTTACCCTGTTTCCGTCCTTCCGTCATTCTGTCATTCCGTCATCATCAAATTCGTTTCCATTCATTCATTATCTTATCAAATTTTGATATAATGGAATAACGGGAAAAAACATTGCTTTGGTTAAATTCTTTTCTATGTGTCATCGTTCAATTGTATTTTTAATGGAATCTAGAGTGGATAACATTTTAACTAATGATATGTGGGCCCCTAGGTTCTTTTTGTAAAAAGATTAAGTGCAATTATTTACCCATGATTTTACCGACGTTCAGATATTATTCCCCACACGCTTTGTACTGTTGGTGACACATTAATAAGGGAACCATATGTCATTGCATGTATCTTATAAATCCTAATGAGGCCATTACAAGTGGAAGATTGTGACTGTCATAAATAAAATACAGGTCAACGCTTACTGATATATATGAGCAGGTTTGGATTGGTTGGATGTAAGCAAAATGTCTATTTTTGGGGTAGTTGATAAGACAGAGTTTAATTGCCCATTAATACTATATTGGATGACATGATAGTAAATGAAATATCTCTTCAGTCCTAACATTGCCTAGCTGTACTGCCCGTTTCTATTAAAAATATGAATACTCAATCTAGACTGCAAAACGAAATACATGTTATCAAAATATTAAATAATGATCACTTTAATTAAGGAACATCCTTTACAATAACATAACTTCCAAAAAAATGACTTTGAATATTAGTACTCTGCTAATGTAATAATTATCTTTGATAAAAGATTTACACAGCTGTGATATAATTGTTCCACTTGCAAGATTAGAATAACAGGTGCATCAAATGTAAAGTAGTCGAATTTGGATTTTATATATGCTGGATTTAATGAGTATTGATTCTCATTTTGGCAGAGTTATGCCCCTTTCAATTTGAAAATAATTATGAAATTTTCAGTGTTCCGTTAAATTTATCTTCACTCCAACGGTTACAACACATTCAACATCACAACTTGACAATATGGATAAATGTCAAAGGAATGCGCAGGGTCAAGTTTCAAATTTGGTCATGGTTTCAATGACTTTTGGCAGAGTTATGCCCCTTTCACTTTGAAAAATGATATGAAATTTTATCAAGTTTCTGTGTATTATTTCCCCACCGGTACAACACATTCAACTCAAATTTGACATATGGATATGTTTTTTGGAATGCCCAGGCCAAGTTTGAATTTGGTCATGGTTCAATTATTTTTTGACAGACTTTGAAAATAATATGAAATTAACAGTTTCTGTTCATATCTACCCAACAGTGTTACATATTTAACTCAAACTTGACATATGGATATGGAATGGGCAGGTCAAGTTGGAATTTGGTCATGGTTCGATGATTTTTTTTTTGCAGAGTTATGTCCCTTTCACTTTGAAAATAATATAGATACATCTTAGGAATAAGCAGTTTAAGTTTGAATTTGGTCATGGTTCAATGATTTTGGACAAACTTATCTTTCTTGAATGTTGGCAAAAATTTGAACTTTCAGTTTCAAGAACCCATAACTTTTGTGGAAATGTATGTAGCCACTATTTTGGCTACAAATATGAAATATGCTATTTTCAAAAGGTTAAGACTGAATAATTTCAGTGCCTTGAACATTGTATGGAAATGGTTTGTGTTAACATTGAAAAGTTTTAAGGGCTTTGAACTAAAAATGAAAAAAATTATTTGTGCAAACAAATTTGGAACTAAATATTATAACATCTGAAATTTTGGCTGCATGCGGGGGCATCCGTTGCATGATGACACATTTCTAGTTTTTTTCATTTTTGCATATGAATATAAATGCTGCATATCTTAGTATTAAATGTTCCTGCCTCTATGAATTATAAGAGACATTTATTGAAAGTGTGATAACTATGCATTTATATTGCCTATGTAATATTAATTTCAATCAAAAGAGATTTTGCAGTCTCTGACCTGACCTGACTAATAAATTTTGAGGACATAATTACATGTAATGCATTTTGAGAATTGTATACACTTATGATTTTTGTTATAACAGGCTTGTTAATTTCTCATTTCAGACGTCAGCAAGTCTGGATGAATTAAAGAAGAATAAAAAGTATCATTATACCATTTTTCATGATGCTATAACTCTGAGAATTAGTGACATGGAGGGGATATATAAAATAGAAAGTTAGAGGAAGATGACACCCACAGACTTTCAAAATATTTGGCCCAAGTTAGCCCGAAGCCTACCCGAGCCATTCATGGGAACATAAATCAAGATATGATTGACTTTTTATGGAAAAGAATGATAACTAGTGTGTTACACTGATTGCCCAACTATTCAAACATATTTAAGCTGACATTGAACACCTGGTATTCATGATTTTTTTATGAAATATCTTTTTACATATGGCACTGTATCTATCTTGTTTCCAAAAAATTCTCTTGATTCATTTGTCATGACTCAAGGTCTGTTTTTAATATTTTGTCAGAAAAATTACTACTTTTTTTACAAGTGCAAAATATTATCCAATCTATTAAACTATAAGTGATGCTATGAGCTTTAATGTAGTAACGAAGTTAAAAGTATTATTCAATTATATCTTTTCATATACATGTACTATGTCATTCACTTTAGCTCAGCTTTTCTTTGTTTTTTGAAAAAAGAAATAGATGTTGCTGCCGTTGCCTTCTGCAAACTTGAACCTAGTTCATAACTTTAAAAGTTCTTGGTGTATTGTCTAACCTTGGCCTTCATTCATAATTGACCTTGACCTTCAAGGTTCAATGTCTAAATTTTGGCTTTGCTTGTTATTTGCTATTAGTGGCTTTAACTTTATTGCCCTTTGTTAATTTTCATATTTCATTTTTGTCTTGGCCATTTCTACTAAACTCATCCGACTCGCGGAGATCTAGTTGTTACTAGTCCATGAATTGTAGTTACTCAAGAAGGATTTGACCTAGAGCAATGAAACTTTACAGGAATGTTGAACATTATGTGTAGTTGTGCACGTGGGTATTTTCGTCTGGATTTAATATTTGGAAAGTTATGGCCCTTGACATAGTAAAATTTTGCAATTTTCAACTTGTGTCGCATGTAACTCAAAAAGTATTTGACTTAGAGTAATGAAACTTTACAGGAATGTTGATCAGCATGTGTAGTTGCGCATCTGGGTATTTTCGTCTGGAATTATTTAGGATTTTTAGAGTTATTGTCCTTGACTTGGTAAAATTTTGCAGTTTTCAACTTGTGTCACATGTAACTCAAAAAGGATTTGACATAGAGTCATTAAACCTTACGGGAAGGTTGCTCAGCATATTTAGTTTTGCACCTGGGGGTTTGGCTTGTGGATTTATCCAGCATTGTAGAGTTATTTCCCTTGACTTAGTAAAAAACGTTTCATTATGTTGTTATTTGTTCCTTGAGTGCTTGAGTGAGAATCAACCAACTTTACAGGAATAATGATCAACATCACTAAATTACAGGAATAATGATTTACATCACTGTGAAGCTATGAACCTGGGACTTTCATGTGGATTTTTTCAGTTTTGTTAGAGTTATTGCCCTTGACTTACAGTAGTATAAATTAACAATTTTCATCTTGTTCATGCATAGCTCAAAAAGTATTTATGTTTTCTTTCATTTCATTCAGCCAAACATAAATGATTTATCATTTAACTCCATTATTAATATCCTACAGGGATAAAATATAAATAAGAAAGACAATATAGGAGTGGCTACTACAGGTTCACTTTAATTTATCGAATAATTTACAATTTTCAACTTGTTCATGCATAGCTCAGAAAGTATTTCATTTGTAGGCCTGAATGTTTAAAAGAATGTTGGTCAGCATACGTACTTATGCACCTTGGGATTTACTTGTGAATTTATTCAGTATTTGTAAAGTTCTTGCCCTTTACTTAGTAAAAGATTTTTAGTTTTCAAAAAATATTTGACCTAGAGTCATAAGATTGACAGAACAGTGGCGCGAAGGGGAGACCCGTGTCCTATGGACACATTCCTAGTTATTCAAAATGTTTGTCTTGTTTTATTTTTCATTAAAATTATATGTAGTTCAAACAAATTGTGAATGCATGAAAGCATCTGTTTTACTTGAAAATTTAGAACCATATTTTCAGTTTCAATCAACAAATATCCCAACATTTGTATATTTACAATTAAAAAATCACGAGACAGTTAAAAAGATGTCATTCTCATTGACACTCTGATTTCATTTTAGTAAACAAATCCTGGGCAATAAGATATTTTAGGTAGCTGTGCTATTTGTAGGTAGGTCGCGGGAGGGGGGAACAAACAATATTTTACATTCAGGGGTACGCCTAAGTTTTTAGGCTTGGTAGGAACATTGCCCTTCCCAAGATAATGGCACCAACTGATTTTGAGGTAATTAGATTTAAAGCTCAAGATGACATAAAGTTTAAGTACCTTTAAATATGTGTAACATTGTAAGGTATAGTTTATGTAACTCAGGAAAAATTCTGATTGCCATTAGTTTTAAGATTGGTCCATTTGATTATAAGTTCAAGGTCTCAGTGACATGTAAACTCATTGTCCCAAGGTTTTGAACATTTCCAGGGACATTGCTTAGATTAGTAATTAAGCATTAGTTTGGAGTTAATAAGGTCTAAGGTCACAATTACTTAAGCATAATATCCTTCATCACCAGAAACCCTTAAAGGGGTTAGCTCAAGTTCATACAATTTGGTTGGAATTAAGATATTAATTATTTCCTTCTACAATATTGGCCATCTTCACACTTTCTCTTCCTGTTAAGACAGCATGGATTGAATAAAAAATAAAACTATAACTGTAAAGAAGTCACTGTTGCACAATTTTAAGAGTAAGAAAAAGAAGATATGCTGTTCATTTGAAAATATTTTATTGTTGTTTTACTGCCAATGTTCAAATACATGTTTCAATTTATCTGTGTTTTTGTTATTTTAACAACATTCAAAAATGTGTCCTGAAACGTGCTAAGAGAAGTGGAGTGTAAATTAACATTGAAAGTTATTTGTTAAACATTGTTACAATCTGTGATCTTATTTGAATTTTAAAAAAGTACATTTGACATCAGAAAATAGAGAAATAAAGAATTCCTGCAGAAAGCCCAAAATGACAAAATTGAAACTGTTGCAGGCTCTATTTGGTGAGCCTGTTGGAAAGTGCAAGTTACCTTCCATGCCCCCCTAGCACCAGCTTTAGCAGAATTCAACATTTGAACATAAAGTGGTGAAATTTATGGTTTTATGCCATACCAGTGTACATAATCCAGAGATTAGGATTTAATTCTTGGCAATCTTATTTTCAGTGGAATGCAACTGTTCATTGTTAACAGAATAACATTTACACAGTTTGCACTGTGTTTGTATTGGAATGAAATTCTCATTAGTACATTATTTTCCAAAATGTGCACTTTTACAAAAGGCTAACATAAAAATCAGGTCTTGAGTGATCATTTTCAAAATTATAGGCATCAGAACTTTAACTTGGTTCTTTTTCTATTCTTGTTTGCTTATAAATTGAAGTATAATTATACATTATCATATATCAAACGGTTGAGTCTGTAGATGTTAAATATGTATCGGCTTTTGCATGCAGTTGACTGGTTATTTAATCTGGTAACACCTTATACAGGTTATTACACCAGATTGCCAAATTATATTTCTTTTCATTATAATTTCCTTACACAGACACTTTGGTTTGGAGCTCAAAACGCCTTTAAAATATAAAAAAAAACTTAATATAAGCCGTTTTGAAAAAAAAATCATATTTCAACATCTATAATATAATACAGATTGAGCACCAAAGCCCAAGTGTCTGTGTTTCATAATACACAACCATGTATTTACATGACGCACACTTCTGTATGCCATATTACTACGATGGAAGCTTGGCAATAGGTACGTATTATTTCTGGTACGAAGCGATCATAAAGAACGGCTAATTTACCGATTTCAAATGACCACAGCAACCGTACGACATAGACATGACCAACGCTCCATCTTCTTGTTTACTGTAGATCAGTCTCAGATTTTGTTCTTTTTCCGATTGTTTCGTAACGCGTTACGAGGATATAAGCTACATTCTTTAGCTAATAAATAGCTTTTCATATCGTTTATTAATTACAAAACATAAAATAAAATTGCATCCCTCATTTATATTATATCTCCTAATATCGGGGTCGCAAGTTTGTTGACGTTTCTAATTATAGCGTTTCCGAACTTGTTTCTAATTATAGCATTTCCGAACTTTTCCGTATGCAAATGAGTTAATTCCGAATGAAACCGATCGGGCCCGAGAGCTTTTACAATGGCGGGGATTTCAAAAACTGGCGATATCATATCCAGTTGCATCCGAGTGTTTCGGCGAAATAAGATTAAAATTGTATAGCAGTTCATCATTAATGAGGATATACTTATGATTTAGGTGATAATTTCTGAAAACTAAGTTGTAGGGTAAAATATCATCGTTGAACGGTATTATAACTTTAATGGTAAGAATGAATATGGGCGGGAAATTTGTATTTACTTTGATTTTTTTTTAATTAAGTTTTTAACACATTGAAGCTGAAAAAGTCTGAATGATAGACCGATCTTACCAATAAATGAATAAAATAATTAAAATTATCCGGGGCGTATACTCATACATTCTTAAATGCTCTTTATTTTATGATGGAAACTAAAAAAAAAATATTGCAAACATGCAATACTATAAATCTAAACACTGAAAAGCAATTCTATAATAACAATGTTTCATTTCTTACACAATATTGAAAAATGTAGATTGAAGTTTAAAAAGAATTAAATAAATGATTGAGAGACCTTTAAATTGATTGAAATTTTTAAATAGTTTAAATAACTGAATAATTCTTTCACAATCAATGAACGCATTCCAGAAACAAACTAGACGTGGACACCATGTCGAAGCACGGACAATAATGTAAAGATAAACTAGGCTTATATTTGATATTTGAAATCAGTGATAATAGCTACACAGTCTCTTTGTAAATGTAAAATAAACATGTTTTGAGTACACACAGACTACATATGTTATGTTTTGAACTCTACACGTTGTAGGTAAATACAGTATGAATACATAGTGTGGTTAAAAAGACTGGCAGTTTTTTGTTTTGTTTTTTTTAGAAACGATCAACTTTACTTGACCCGTTATACAGAATGTTACTTCCACACTTTTTGAGTGTTCTATTATTCAAATTAGACATATTCAGTATGAATTTTATGCATTTCAATTAATTTCAGCAACAAAAATATTTTACTCAAAGATGAGCCTAGTACATCTTTAATATTGGATGTCATTAAACTGACAAAGACATATAAAATAAATGATAAAAAGCCAAATGGTAAGATTTGGAAAAAAAAAAATTTAAAGGATAGGAAAATTTTAAGGCATCACCTTTAACAACTCATTATTGATATTAATTTCAATATACTGTAGATAAATAATTCAAAACACACGAAAAACAATATATCATACGAGATGTTAAGGAATTTTATAAACTTTCTGCATTTTTACAGTACCCTACATAATTTTCCTTTTAATAATTATATATGCACATGTAAATACATCGACTTAAATTGTCAAAAAAGGATACTCTTAAGAAAACTCAAAACGGGAAAAAAGTGAAAATGTCGCTGACTCGGTTTGATTGGGGGCAATTTTATAGACAATTAAATATAAGTTATTATAGAAACCGTCAAAGACATATACAAATCGACTTTGCATCTATTTAACATATAAAGCAAAATCTTTACTTTGAAAACCAGCACACATATGTTCATAAACGTTGTAATTATGTATTCATATTTCATGAAAAATATTCCAGGTGACAAATGATATGTTTTCGTATGTTTAAGTAGCATTTAGTGATTTAACTTATTAAAATCGTATATATGTCTTTTCTCTCTAAACAGATATAGATATTAAAACGGTTAGATGTATTAAGACGAAGAACATGATCAAATACCAGAACAAAGTGAATTTTCTTGGCAATCTTAATACACTTATATAAGATACGTAGAATAGCCGGTTAGATAGTTTACTTATAATGAAAGAGTAACATCTCTCTCCTTTCTAATTTTTATTTATCCCTTCTGTTACATAATTTGAAGAAAAGTCACTTCGTAAATGAATATCAATTTAACTTTGTAAGTTTATATACGTTTATTTAGATTTACTGACAATGCACACTTTGACCTATAGAAAAGGACAACAACATGTTGGCAAATGCTAAATACTTGCACATATGTTTTCTGAAAATGTCACAGAATTTACAAGCAATATGCTCCTATCTTTATCTTATAGTGACAGAAGTAAAACTGATCATTCCATATATTTTAAAAGTCGACTTAATGTCCATTTCTTTTTACGATTCTTTAATATATCAATCTTCACAAATTGATATTTTGACTTTAAGTCTATTTTTGTGCAATAAAATACCGGTATCCTAGAATACACATAAAAGAATAGTTTCAAGATATTAGCTTTTTTATTTCATAGGTTTTCAAAGTTTCAGAAAACCAGTTTTGTTACAATGCCATTTTCGAAGGGATTTTTTATAGTTGTTTTTGCGAAATGATAAAAAACTTCCAGTTTTTTGAAGGAAAAAGCATGTATGTTTACTCATTCAAACTCGGCAATCTGCCCGAACGGAAGAATTGTTCCAAACTTTACATAATATCAGGAAATGAAATGACAGAAAATAATATGACATTACTTTGCTTTTTCCAAATGTTTTTTATTTTTGCGCATTTTATTGGAAGTTTCTTATCTGAAGTTTGATGAGTTGTATACTTCAGTAGAATCCCTACTTAAGACCACCTCGGATTTCAGACCATCACGCTTTTTATCTTGTTATCTTTTGTATTTATTTTTAATTTTTTTTTTTTTTTTTTTTTTTTTTTTTTTTACTTATTTTTTGCTTTATTTGTTAGGTTATTTATCATTACAATGAGATAATGTTATGAAATATACAACATCACATCGCATTTGAAGTTTATTAAGTATATCTTTAAGAAACGATTCGCCCTTATGCTGTTTTTTTAGTTTGCTTTTTCCATTTTTTTGTTATTTGCGCATATTATTGGAAGTTTTTTTATCTGAAGTTTGATGAATTGTGTACTACTTTACAGTAATAACTTCAATATTTTATATAAACTTTTTTTATAAATTCTATAGCATACTTATTATCAGATTTAATATTATCAGTGCGTATAGGTCATAGTTAAAATCGCCTTTGAACGGGATTTTCTCTTATTCTGTCTCGTTATGTTCGTTCCTGTTTTCTTGTTATTTTTTATTGTTTTCCCTTCTGTTTGCTTCTTAAAAATGCTTATATTTCCATTAGTTTGTGCTAAATGAATATTTGTAACGTTTATATCATTCCTTTATGAGCGATTCATTAAATAAACAACAATAAACAGCATTTTAAGGTGTTTTTTGTTGGTGTTTTTTTAAGTATTTAAAAACATGCGCCCTTGTACAGTTTTCTTACTCTACTTTTTAAAGATTAATATATGTATTAATTCGGAAGTTAAGTTTTTTGTATTAGCTGATTAATTGTCTCATTCTTAACTGAAATAACCTCAACATTTTATGTGAATATTTTCATAATTTCTTCAATATACTTGTATCCACTTGTAATATTGCGTATTTCCCATAGTAAATATTCGCCGTTGTACGAGATAATTAGTTTGAAAAGATAAGTATCCATCTCTAGGGTACAGTTCGCCAAAGCTCTAATCCTTCACAGTGTGATGTCGATGATATGACTTTCATTTCACTGATAAAAGCCAGTGGTTAGCATTGAACAAATACTTTTATCGAACTCGTTCAAAAAAAAAATTCTGTATCAAATATTCATTTATTTGAGATTGTGTATTTAAGAAAATTAAATGTAGATATTAAGAAGAAGTATAACATTTAGTTTATGTTATCATAAAATGTTCGAAGTAATTTGGAAAAGTCAGATGGGTAATCTACGGTCAAAAACTAGGTCACCGGATCTAAATTAGAAAAAGCTTGTTAACACTCTACTGCCTGCAGTTTTGATTCAAATATTCTGGAAATTTGTCAGGAAGATTGTTTTGATGATTTCTAGATCAAGTTCGAAGATGGGTCATATTTGGTCAAAAACTAGGTCACAAGAGCTAAAAATAGAATAAGCTTGTTAACACTCTAGTGGCTGCAGTTTTGATACAAATATTCTGGAAATTTGTCAGGAAGGTTGTTTTGATGATTTCTAGGTCAAGTTCGAAGATGAATCATCTCCGGTCAAAAACTAGGTCACAGGAGCTAAAAATTAAAAAAGCTTGTTAACACTCTAGTTGCTGCAGTTTTGATCCAAATATTCTGGAAATTTGTCAGGAAGGTTGTTTTTGATGATTTCTAGGTCTTGTTCGAAGATGGGTCATTTCCGGTCAAAAACTAGGTCACAGGAGCTAGAAATAAATAAAAAGCTTGTTAACACTCTAGTGGCTGCAGTTTTGATCAAAATATTCTGGAAATTTGTCAGGAAAATTGTTTTGATGATTTCTAGGTCAAGTTCGAAGATGGGTCATTTCTGGTCAAAAACTAGTTGACAGGAGCTAAAAATAGAAAAATCTTTAAATATCCTGGAAATTTGTCAGAAAGGTTGTTTTGATGATTTCTAGGTCAAGTTTGAATATGGGTCTTCTCCAATCAAAAATTAGGTCACATTGCCAAAATATGGAAAACATTTTTAACACTCTAGAGGTCACATGTTGACTCCATTGTCATCAAACTTGGCCAGGATGCTTGTCTAAGAATGGATGCGATTGATGGGTCAGGGATGCGATACAGGGCCATCATGGCCCTCTTATTTATAAATTTATATACATTTCCAGGAATCTAAAATATTTATTATATTAGTCTAAAAGAACCTTATCCACTTCAGTGTTGTTATTTTAAAAATCAAACTTTTATAAAAAAAAAAAAGATTACAGAGCTGTTTGTGATTAAGAACTTGATGTAGGAGATTTAATTTTTAATTAGCAGGACATTAAGACTGGTATAATATCACAAATAAAATAAAATTTGGTAGAAATACCATACCAGATTTAATGTCAGCTAAGTTAAATTGTCTTTAAATTTGTACATATTTTCTGCAGAACATGATTATGAAGATTTTGAAACAGTAATGCACTTGTTTTTAAAAAATGTTGCAGTATTTTAAGCTTTTTTTAAGATTAAAACATTTCGGCATAGCTCTGTAGTGGATTTTTAAAGTTCAAACAAAACATTTTTATTTTTACTCAAGTGTAGCAAATTGTGCAACCTAGGACAATATTCATTGTTTTACAAGATGTTTTAGTAATTAATGAAATAATATGCCACAAACTTTGTACTACATCTTTATTTAAGCAGAAATGTATACATAGTTATTATATCATAGTTTATATGGTATAGCTGAATGCTTTATGTGATTCATATAAAGTAACTTGGTGCATTTCATGTTAGCTAACGAAAGTACCATTTAATTCTAAATGGCATTAATGTTTACCTCCATGAGGTAGTGTCAGACAAACCTCGGGTTCAAAAGATCAAGGTCTTACTTTGAATGTTATTTTAGAGCTTGTCTTTGCCATAACTTTAGCATCGAGCAATCTTACTTTAATTCAGCATAAATGTTTGTCTCAGTAAGACAGTGATGTTTCAATACTTTTAAGAGCAGTAGTTTTATTTTTTTCGTGTTACACAACTTGTCTTTTTAGCTCTCATAAGCCAAAGGCTTGAGCTTGGCTTTAATGACTGCTCAATATGCTTGTGTGTCAACAGTTTAAAAGAAATGATCTGCAAAACCACCAGGCAGATTTACATTAAACTTTACAGGAATGATTTTTGGGTGACCCACTTAAACCCACTCACAGGATCCCTTGTTTTATTAAGACTTATAAAGGGAAAAAAGTTTTAAAATGTTCTTGGCGAATTCTGCAATGCATAGGCTTTGATATTTGGTACATTGCAATGAATTGTAGTCTTCTACCAAATATTTGCCTTGCGTGAAAAGAGGCACTGCCCTGTTGTCATGTCAGCGATCACGGGTCATCATGACCCTCTTGTTGATTTATATGTTAAGTTGCTGTACTTGTTAATGTTTGTCCTGTATGTTTCATAACATTGTTAGCATTACTTGTTTTAGTTTAGTTTTAGCAAAATAGATGTTGTATATAAAGTTCTATCATCTCACAAATTTGCAACCCCCTGCCCATCACCAAACTTGCGACATATTTTTTATTTTTTAACTTTTTTTATTGGTTAAAAAATGATAGTTTTCACCAAACTTTTGCACAATGCTTTTGGTCATAATAGTTTTTTTTTCAAGATCAATGTCACACCATTGGGTGTAAATTGCCCCGCTTTGTGGAGCTCTTGTTATAATCATCACAACCTATAGGCAAAAGTACCTAAAACTGTCAAGACTTTTGTCTGAATATTCTTCTCTTTGTACTTGGAAATTAGTACATTTTTGGATCCGGTCCACATTTTATCAAAACTATTCAACGTAGGCTTTTGAAACTTTAAACACTTTTCATGATTTCAATCTATAGGCAAAAGTAAATAACTCTATTATTTCAACTGAATTTTAACTCTTTTTAAACTTGAAAACTGGTTTAGTTTTCGAACAAATCAATGTCTTGGAAGAACTTTATGACATGTAGCTTTGAAACACTTTTATAATGTCATGAATTCCATTTTTAAGCATTTGTCAATTATTTTGGCTGAATTGTTGCCCTTTTTTAATTGAAAATTGCCTGACCTGTTTGTCATATGTCTTTGACCTATGATCATGACTAAAAGTAAAGTAATTGCATTTTATAGTCTAAGTTTCATGCTTACGCACGTTTACCGACTTTACAACTATTACCCCTGGTCATCAGGCTACTAGTATCTATCTATCAATCTCCCTGGGAAGTCTTTTAACTCCGCTTAGTGCAGCCGACACTTTGGCGCAACGGATTTATACCACCCTAGCAGGTACCCATTTACACCTGGGTGAAGTGAAGCAATCGCAGGTAAATTTCTTGCTCAAGGAAATTAGAAGTGCCCCTAGTGGTGTTCGAACCCGGGACCTCTCGATCCCTAAGCGCGCGTCCTACCACTGGACTACTGCTCCTACTCCTACTCCTGCTCCTACATAAAAAGAATATGAATTTAGCTCAGTAATGGCCTTTTTTGACATAGAAATTGCTTTTGCATACCATTACATATTTTGTCTGGTAAATTGTTCGAATAATTATGGCTTTGAAACTTACTCAAATTAACATTTACAGTTACGTGTAATAGGTCTTACTTTTTCCATTTCATTGTCAAATTTGTTCTCAATTACAACATACAGCTGCTTTGATTTAAATATGATTTTTTTATACAATTTACAGATAGATATATGTCTTATGTTTACTTTTATTTTAAAAAGTTGATTTTGAAATTTGTTTTTTGTGTTTTACTAATTTTAAGTTGAAAGTTTTTTATAAATTCAATGTTTGTCAGAAGAAGTGACAACAAGTTCATTGAATAAAGTGTTTTTTAGAAAGTGCCTTAAAGTTTTCTTTTTGATAAGCCCACTATTTCACAGTAACTTGATTAACTCTGTGTCTAGCATCTGGTGTTCTAATACAAATGACTGGTACGCATCTAGGCAGCCTTTTCTTAAAGTATACAGTCCCAAATACTTAACAGGGCAAAAGACAATTACTTGTACTGTACATGTACGAGTGTATAATGATGTAAAGATCTGTCCGTGTTTGATAAGCAATGACCTTTAATTATGTGACAGTAGCCTGTTCTCGGATAATGTGGTAGTAATCTGTCTGGAGTAATATGGTTGCAATGTGAGGTAGTATAGTAAAGTGTCCTTGATAGAGTTTTAGTCCTTTTTAGCGCCAGTATTTTGCAGCCTTTTCCATGTGGTTGGGATCAGATTTTCTTATGTATGTAGCATGTTTTTAAAAAAAAACTACATGTACAAGGCAATATGCTCTCAAACTTGACAAATTTCTTCGTCATCATTGCATGTCGCAAGGCACTAGTAACATGATTAACTTATTAAATCATTAAAAAAAATCTTCTCTAAAATATTAAGGCCTACAGCTTAGATATTTGGTTTGCTGAATGTAGTGGAAGTTTACCACAGCTGTTCAAATAATGGCCCCAGTGTTAAAATGTATAGCTTATATTTATGCTTTACATTATTGCCAACTGAATGTTAATTATTTCATGTAAATAAAAGTAGAACTTCCAGTGCATTTAAGGTTTGGAGAGATTTTAATGTTCGGTTTTTATGTCAATTGATTTGTTTTGAAGAAAATGTCCACTGATCTATTTTTCTGCTAGAAATACTTGTTAAAACTTGGTTCATGTTTTTTATTGAAGTTTTTGTATGTCCCCAGTGCTTGTGTGTCCACAGTAGTGGATTGTATAAACTATAAAGGATGGTTAAAATATAAGTATTAATAATCGTGTTTAGGTTATGGCGTGGTTATTCCATTTGTATAAACAAATTAACAACATGGTTACCTAACCATGCAAAACTGGATGTTTAATGGTGGTAATATTACCTATCTATTAATGGATGTGGTCAAGGGATTAGAGTATATGACTTCTAATCCTGTTACCTCTCTGGCGTGGGTTAGATCCCCAGGAGATACTTTGGTAGTTAAGCGCGGAGGAAGGTAGTCTAGTACTGGTGTTACTCTCCAGGAACGATGGTAAGGAAACTACCCGCGTTGATGACTGAAATACTTTTGGGAAAAGGCGAAAAATGAGATAAAAAACAAAGGAAATACAGTTAAATTGAGATCACAAGTTTCTTGAACATTAATGTTATGTTGGTGTTGATTGTTAACATAATCTGGTTGTCCTGGTGATTGTATTTTACATATTTTAATGGAAAACCTCATACTTGTACTGTATAAAATCAACAATGTTCTAAAATTATTTTGCGGTATTGGTGCTTTGTTCCGTTGTGTTCGTCTTCAAAAAAGTGTGTCAATATTGTCTGCAGGAAATCTATATTGTTTTTGTAACTCAAACAACAAAATTAGTGCATTGGAGTGATTTATGCATGCATTTAAATGAAAGTGCAAAAATAACAGGTATATGACAGTGACAATACATGTACAACTATACAGTTTTTTAATAAAAGTGTACTAAATATCAAGAGCACCATTAACATGCACCATATTAGTATAATGTGACGGACCAGGAAAAACTCATAAACAATTATTTGAGTTTATCTGATATAATTACGCTTCAACATTTTAGCCTTTTCTTGTCCTGATCAAATTACAATTACTATAGTGATAAAGCTATACATATTAAGCATACTTGAGGCCCTGTGACGGTTATTTATTTACTAAACTGTACTGATACACAACGTTTTCGTGAACAATTAACTAACGATGAAATTGGCTTGTTTCCAGTGTCTGAAATTTGGTAATTAACTGTGGATAAATACTTGAGCTGTCAGTGAAGGACGAATTTAAAGATCATTAGTCTTTAGAGATCTTTTTAGGTATATATGTTGGCAAAATGAATTTTATGACTGTTAATTGAAATTTGTAGATCATAATGACCTACTTTTACATGCACATAACTTGGTGATATGAACAGATGAATACGGTGATAATAGAAATAATTATAAACTCCTTATTAAAAAAATAGACAAAAAGCATATTAATGAAAGTTTAACTTTCAGCTGTGGATGAACAGTCTTTTAAATAATTTAAAGAATATCATGGGGTTGAAACAACATTGATGCTTTATATACATGCATATATGAATTATTTCATAAAAGTGCTATGTTTTGAAAAGTAGTTTATTGTTTTGTCAATATTCGTAATATTCATTTATTGAATTAGCTTCCTACAAACTATTTCGCATATATTTGAACAATTGAAGTAAAAGTGAATTCGTTAAGTCTTTTAACAATGAAAAAGAGCTGTCCATGTCTTAAATAATAAATGTATTAAATTGATAAAGCGCATTTGAATGATTTCTAACTGAACTTCTGATTTTTGATATACCGTAGCAAAACATTGCTATTGATTAGATGGCTATGGTACATGGGTATATAAGAATGTTTGTATAAGCTAATCGCATTACTTGAAAAAAAAACGATAAATATTAACAAGAAGCATAGCTAGCTACAACTACATTATTTTTATATATTACATGTCATAGTGGAGGTTTGATTTACTAAAAAGACTACCATTGTATGAATTAATCTAAGTAGACCAAGAAATTTTAACATTTACTCAAACCGTTTAGTTAGTTAACTGGACAATCAAAATTGATCATGAAAGTACTTATCACAGGAGGTGCTGGATACATTGGTTCAGTATTGGTGCCGATGCTTTTAGACGAAGGACACGAGGTTACAGTATATGACAAACTGAACTGGGGAATACACTCATTACTGCATGTTGTTTACATGTCTAATCTAAGAATTATACAGGGTGACGTGACAAACCGAGATCATGTTGCTGAAGTTGTTTTAGGTAAAGACGCAATTATCCATCTCGCTGCAGTTGTTGGCGATCCTGCATGTGATTCAGACCCAGATGCTGCATTGTCAACAAACATTTTGGGAACACAAAACGTAGTTGATAGCATGACGAAAACACAAATTATGATATTTGCAAGTACAGGATCTTGCTATGGGTATATGGAAGGTGTCTGTACTGAGAAAAAAACACTACAACCTCTTTCTCTGTATGGAAAAAGTAAAGTTCGTGGCGAAGAAATAGTTCGGTCTGTTGGTGGCATATGTCTAAGATTCGCAACGTTATTTGGACTCTCCCCTAGGATGAGACTTGATCTTTCAATAAACAATTTAACTTTTACAGCTGTAATGGAAAATCATATCCGATTGTTAGAAGGTCAGTTCAGAAGGACATTCCTGCATGTTCGAGATGCTGCGGGTGCAATAATATTTGCTTTGGATAATGCAATAGTAATGTCGGGTAAAGCATTTAATATTGGAGATGACCAATTAAATATGACAAAGTTAGAAGTTGTACACATTATACAAGAGGTATTACCTGACTGCACTATTAGCACAATAAGTGATAAAACCGAAAATGACAAAAAGGATTATGAGGTGTCTTATGAGAAAATACATAAATTAGGTTTCCATCATAAAATTGAAGTTAAGGAAGGAATTCAAGAAATGCTTAAAGTGTTTCCTTTTCTATCATTAAAAGACAGCATCAAATATTCGAATATATAACGCTGTACATTAATGAAAATATAATATAAGAAAATAAAGAAATTAAAATATAAGAACCTTTTTGTTAAAAATATATATAATTTATCCTATGACTTTTTACAATTTTGTTGATTTTCTACTGATGTTTGAATGACCCAAAGGCGTAATAGGAAATGTACTTTATATTTCGGCACAATATAATCGCTGATTTTTAAGCTTATAAAGCTTATTTTTGGTCATCTGGAAACCAAAATTAGAACAGGGGTCGATATAAACCCCGTTTTATTTAACAAGTACACCTATTCCTTATTTTTTATGAAATTGATAAAATGCAGTTTTAGATAAAATGAAAAGAGTTCGGAAAACAAATTTTGTCATAGAAACCTTCAGAAGACAAGCTTTAAAGTTTTGAAATCTTCCTAAATGCGCATGTTGTATTTCTGAAAAGAAACAATTGCCAAATATTTGTAAGAATATAAGAATAAACGAATCTATAAAACTTTTCATATTAGCGATTGTTGTTCTGTTTTGTTTTTTTATTTAGTTCATGCTTGCATGTTGCAAAGTATTATATCATCTATACTGGTTACACTAACAGCTATTTGCAGGCAACATGTAAGCACTGCTTCAAAATCCAGGGTCACATGTTACTGTGTTGTCATGAAGCTTTAAATGGTAAAAGCCGTGTAAATCATGTTATAAAGAAATATAAGAAGCTTATTTATCATAGCGTATACTTAATAAGATGTAATTGGAATACATACTACTTTTATCCAGGTGCGAGCAAAAGAAATGACGTTTTCTATCAGAGATTCGAACCTTGAACTACAACCATTTACGGCCAGCATCAGCCCTTTTTACAACAGGTATAACAGAGTTGATTACAAATTTTACAGCGAGGCCACTTTCTCGGTTTTGTGAACGATTTTTGTGTTCGTTTAGCGGTAGTTTTATCGGGATTTTAGTTTTGATAAAGGCTACCAGTCTTTGATGTTTACACACATGTAGTTGCTGCTGCTAAATCCAAATCATCAAAATTGTCGAAACTAAATTTAATTTTTCATAGATTAGAAGTAGTTGTTTATTTTTTCAAATAAGTATTTTGTCGCATAATAATCGTATTAATATTGACATATTATTAATTGTAATTGTATTTTCTATTTTTTTTTGTGTGAAAACCCGTGTTTACAAAATGTTAACAAACGCCGCCATCTTGGAACGAAAAGTATGTTTTTCTTTATTTCTTTCTTTTATGGAAATGACTGAAAACCAGATATATGTATGAACACGCTCCACTTTTTTTACGTTCGTCCAGTATATGTTGCTTTCACAACTATTTTGTAAAACAAAAGTTAAAGCGAATTTGTAACTCGAAGCGGGTCAGAATTTTTATAAAGTTTTGTGGATATGACGCAGTTCATATTGCTTTATCCATCGATTTTGCCTTCAAAGCAATTATATACTCATTTCAGTTTTTACCATAAACTTCAAATATAATTTTGCATCACTTACTTAAATTTCATTAAAAAGGGTGTTTATTTTCCAAGAAAATAATGATTTGTACAAAATGATACGACACAGTTGAAAACAAAAAATGATACGACGCAGTTGTATTTTTATTGTAGGATGTATATTTGTTCAGCTATTAAATCCTGAGCTAAGAAAGCTAAATAAGCTATTTACGTCCAACAACATTTCTTGTTTGCGATTTTTTTATCATTAAAAATGCGCATAAGTTAACTTGTGTACAACATAGCAGAGGTCACGCAGAGGTCCCATGAAAAATGGAAAATATTACAAATATTATATTAAGGCTTCACTTTTGGTCGCATTTTAAGCACCTGTCATAAGCATGATTGTACAAATTCCGAAAACAGTGTATAAAATGCAAAATAAATTGAAACACGTGATCGCACACTCATATGACAACGTGCTCTAGTGATGCTTGAGCATGCTTGTAGATATGTTCTCGTGAGTTCAAAAATGGGGGTGGTTATCTTTTTCATTTGTAGTTTTGTGATACAAATTTTCAATATTCCAGGGTAACTTCTCCCAAGGCAACTTTTGTTTTAAGAAAAGAAAGAATTGCAAATTTTGCAAAAAGTCTCTTGCTATCGAAAGAGAAGTATGCACAAATAACATGCTTAACTTTGCTACTTTGAACAACAATCTCCGACAATTGACATTACATCGCCTGCAGGGGTCTTACAGATAAGCCAATCGGCGATCGTTATCAGTTTCACTCTCAGATGTCTGCGAAGTCTGCCATTTCCCTTAGACAAACTATTTGTATACGAAAATAGTGCAGCAGTATTAATATTGAAATTGTTTTAATTTTTGTAAAATTAAAGCTATTAAATCGGTATATCTATATTACCAAATATCATTACATATTGACAGATGGAGTCAGTAAGTTACTTTTACAAAAAAACTATCAGTTACTTTCTTTATATGAAGATAATAAGTTATATAGCAAGTAAGAAGGTACAACTGGCTATACCACAATGCATTAAAAAGGGCAAAACTTTTATATAAATACATGTACTCTATTCCTTCCTTCATTAAAATATTCTATTAACAATCATATTATGTATTATAAGATTCCAAAATGTCCAGTGTTTCGTTCGTTTATAACATAGTGTCATTAAGATGCTGCAGTAGAAAATAAGTGATTTTCGGAAGAATTAAATTACGTGAAAAGTGAAGACTCGGTTTGATTGAGTCTGTAAATGAGGGATGATGAAAATATGCAACATCCCTCACGCCCCTGGCTTTAACGGTACCTGCTTTTAACACTTATAAGTGCTGGAATCATTGATCCCGAAGGACCAGAAAAATATAACAACACTAAAGTGAAGTACGGGGCAATATTTTACAGCTGCCACACAGCACTTGACACCTTCTGTTGTGAAGTTAAAAAATTTGAAAAAAGTGAAATACCTCGGAAGCATTTATCACGACAAAATTACATGAAAATTGCAGACTTGAGTTTGCAGGATAATGAAAATGTGCAACAATCCACACGCCCTTTAACACCGGCTTGAGTGGTACTCAATTTCCAATACTTAAAAGTGCTTAAATCAATGATCCTGAAGGACAAGGAAAACATAACAACACTGAAGGAAAGTTCCTAATAATTTTCTTTTTCAAAAACATCATAAGTGTTGCTATTTCTAGCGATTTTCTATTGTCAAATTCAAAAACTATCCTTCTTACTTTTGGCTTGAATCTTATATGTTTATTTCATGTAACTTTTATCGTAAGTTCTCATATTTCACCTGTTTTTATTAAGTATTTCTGTTTTGTTTTATATTATTTATGACACTTAAACTCCGTCTTGTTCCTCATTTATTTTTGGCAGGAAATATTCACACGTTCACAAATGTTCAAGATTATCATGCTTTTCTTGTAATTATCAAGTTCTTTTGGCGCTAATTTTTGATTACTATATATTGATGTTATTGTGTTCTAGACAATTGTTGTTAAAAAGAGTTGTTAAAAGTTATTGCAAAAGTTGATGTTGGAGTTACTTAAATTGTGATTAAAAATTTGAAGGAAGGAGTTCTGTATTATAGGAAAAATTAAAAGTGAATATATGGATTTAAAGTGTTAGTATTTTTTTCAATATAGTTCAAAAGTGTTGAAATTTCGCTACAATAATATCCCTATGTATTTGTTCATTATTCGATTGTTTGCTTGAATAAATAATGATAGTATAACTTGCCGGGAGCGTGGGGGATGTTACTTTTTCACATACTCTTTTATACTTGTTATTAGTCTCAGTTAGACTGAGTATGGGTCAATGATTCTAACGCTTGGATGGTGAAGAAGACTGAATACTCCTTGACCCGGTGCAATGGACGTGAGAGATCTCTTACAAATAGACTCATCAACTGCGTTTGATATTTTCATTACACATTGTTGTCTTATTGCTTTTGGGGGTCACCCTTTTTCCAGATTTTCGTATTTATCGGCTTCATTTTATAAACAATCATACTTTCTTAGGGTATTCTTTCAGTTCATGAACGCTACAGACTGTTAAAATTGTAGGATATGTTAATCAAGTGAATGCAGTTATAATACAGTTATAAAAGAATTAAATTGTAATTCAATTGTACCTTCTCTAAAGCCAGAACAGCATCATTATACAAATAAAGTTAAGCAGGGATTTATATACGAATATTCGAAATACTACCGAGTATTCGAACATTGAAAAATAAATACGAATATCCGGGAGAAAAAAAAGAAGAAATGTTATGACTTTTATCACTTTCAAATTTCAACTAAGATCGTAAATTAAAACCCTTGCCCTCAACTTGAACAGGTGTTCATATGTTTGTAACACGCGTGTCAATAATGATCGCAAATTAACTGTGAAAAGTGTGTGCTATAGTTTATCAATTATTTTATTAATTATTTTGTCTTGGTCAAATTTTTAAGTAAGAATTGAATACATATATTCTAATGATTAAATATGTGGACAAATATTTGCAGTACATATTTTACATATTCTTCGATGTTTGTAAATTGTTTCAAAAGCATAATTATATACATACATAATAAGGCTGCATTTTAGTAAACTTTGTACAGTTTTTATTGCACTTTTAGCTAATTTTCCTTACCTTATTTGTAAAAGTTAATTTGATTGGTGCTTTCGGATTAATTCTATATTTTTCATTGGTCGACTTAATTGAAATCATTCGATTAGTTAAGAATTTGTTATGAGTTATTTTACAAATCAATTGTCACAATAGGGACTACGATGGGATACCAGGCCGACCACAATTGCTATCTAAAACAACCAACAACTCAGAACAGAAAATAAATACAAATTTATTTACAAGAAACGAATATTTATAAATGAAAAATGATTATATATGAAAAATCACTGCGCAAACAAACACTATCGACGTATTTCAGTCTATTTCTCCCGTAAAGTTTCTGTCATGATGTTTCAATAAAGTGGTGGCGTTGTTGAACGAAATTCGTCACAATGGCGGACGTCTTGTATAAAATCTTATCAAGCGTTACTGTACTTCCTACAGTGTAGGCACATTTTATGGGATCCTGAACAAGGGCATGCGTCACCCTTTAGCCATGGACATACGTGTGGAAGGCCCGTGTCATCTTCGGGTGTGTCCTCAAATAAGAAGCTACTAAGTATAAAACATGGTAAGTTCCATGATAATCAAAAATAAGGGTATAATAAAGTCCCTTGGAAAAGACTCGACCTGTTTCTGTTTTATTAGTTTGCTCACACGGGGAAGATTTAGTTCGTTCCCGTTTCTAAGATATTGATATAAATAAAAGGTGAAACGTGAAATCAGGTGTAACCAGGTGCAAACTTGTGAACGAGTTTACCAGTGTGTAATCACTGACGTATTGACGTCTTTACTAAAAGTTGGCTAAAAGTACGTCTATTGTTCAATAATGATCAAATACACTTCATGTCACTTATACAGTTTACTCTGTTACCATCTAAGCAGGATTTTGTCATTGTCATGACTACCAAATGTGTATAAATACCGGGTGAATTTCTATATTACTTGTCTTAGGAACTGATCTGGGGAACTAAAGAGTTTCATATATTATGATTGTTTTATGGCAATTTCATATTTTTGTAAGAGAAATCAGTTATGACAAAAAACTGTGCACTTCTCTCTCTTGTGCCTTTCACTTTTTTACATTTAACTCCCAGATAAAATGCTGCCAAAAGCTACCGTATAGCTTTTTAACATATTTAAAACTTAAAGACGTTCAATGTTAGAGACGGATTGTAAACTGATATCTTGTGGATTCAAGATGTAAGGGCTTTTTCAGTGGAAATAATAATAATCAGCGGATGCACGTTTTGATTTTTGAATTAGCAGCTGTATAATTATATGAGAATAAATTTCATTTCATTAATTTTCTTTCTTTTCTTTTCTTTTCTTTCATTTTCTTTACTACTGGTAATAGTCGTTACCGCTGCCACTTTGGAGCCACTGGGATAAAAAAATACTGATATATACAAGATGCGAAAGAAACTTAACCGTTATATATAAGTTAAGTTTTTTTCCTAAATTAATCAATGAAAAAAACTGTATTGTTATAAATAAAAACAGTTTTCAAATGCTCAATGAAAATGTACTGAGTATCATTGGTAGGTAAAAGAAAAGGTTCGATGCCATGCGATAAGAGGAGTACCAGCACAGTGATATCATGGATGGTCAAATAGTTTCATATCATTATTGCAACTACATGTTACTGTGATAAAATAAATGTAACTTTTCCGTTTTTGTTATGATGTTAAATGTCTGTTGAAAAAGAAAGCAGATATCTCAAAAAGATTAAATGTTAAATCAAATTGATACAGGCATTCAAAATACATACTGTAAAGTAATAGAAAAATATGAAAATCTATGGCATAATATACAAGGTATGAACAAAACGTTTTCGGCCCGATATACTTCTAGCCATTTTACTGACATTTACACATGATACGTCGATAGCGATATCTTATTGAAGAATACCGAAGTTACACGCTGTTTTTACACAGATTAAGTAACATAAAACGCACTGTGATCAGTAGAGGTGTGTGTGTCATTTAGACAAAATAGAAGATATTGAAATCAGAACCGTCATTTGAACCTGTGTAAGAAAAAGAAAGGAATGGCCCCCAAGAAAATCTATGAAAACATTATGGATACAATTGGGGAGGAGTCTCCTTCCTATAGCACTGTGACAACATGGGCTGCTTAAATAAAGAGGGACAGGGAGAGCATTGGAGATGATGAGCGTCCTGGGCGGCCAAAAGAGGCCACCAACGATGAAACTGCCGAAGCTGTGCACGATATGGTCATGTGCGAGAGAAGGTGAGACCTGCGAAGCATTGCTACGGAAGTGGTATAAGCTTTGGTTCAGTTCAGGCAATTGCGACTGATGTCTATGGCATGTCAAAGGTTTCTACTAGATGGGTTCCAAGACAGTTGACTGACGACCAGAAACAGACCAGGCTTGACATTTCAAGATATCTTTTTTCTCGTTATTAGGCTGAACCTGATTTTATCTATCGGATCGTACTTGAAAATGAAACATTGGTCCATCACTTCGATCAAGAATAAAAAAACAGAGCCTGCAGTGGAAGCACCGTCTCGCCCCCTCCGGAGAAAGTCAAGAGGGTGCCATCAGCAGGGAAGACGATGGCTTTAAATGTTTGGGATAGTTGGGGAATAATCATGATTGACTATCTTAAGCAAGGTCGTATCATAAACGGTACGTACTATGCAGACGAATTGAGAGTTCTGCGTCAAGAAATCGCGCGTAAAAGGAGGGGCAAACTGACTCAAGGCATACTGTCCCGTCAAGCATTGTGCTAGCTCACACATCCATCGTTGCGATGGCTGCTGCAACTGACTGCGGCTTTGAAATTATTCCCCATCCCTCATATTCTCAGGACTTGGCCCCCTCTGTCTTCTACCTGTTTTCGAAACTGATAACCAAGCTTCATGGAAGACGTTTTGGAAGCAATGAAGGTGTCATGGGGGCGGTCAATGAGTTATTAAAGGACCAAATAGAGAGTTCTATTTTGAATTGTTAAATAACTTGGAGCACAGGTGGTCAAAGTGCATTGATGTAAAGGGCAATTATATTGAAAAGTAAGACCATTAGTTGGGTTCTCTGACTACAAGAAGTACATCGGGCCGAGAACTTTTTGATCAATTCTCGTATATCTTATTTGTTAAGGGTCATAATCACTTATTGTTATTTTGATTGCAGATCCAATTGTTGTAGTGTAATTATACAAAATCATTCAATTTATAAATATATATATTTTAGAGGCAGACAACAATGTAAGATTGTAACGGTCTAAGTTAAATCAGTTTTCTCCCTTTACTCATACATTTATATCTAGCTGCACATTTTAGTTACCTTGTAAGTCAATATGGTTTGGCAGATTGGTCATTGTGTTAATTAGATTATGATGTTGAATGCTTTGGAAAGCTATGTTTTTGTGTGCAGAAATATGTTATATACATAAACGTCTATGAATTATATGGATTACTAAAATGTTGAAGCGTTATTATATCCGATAAACTCAAATAATTGTTTATGAATTTTCCTGGTCCGTCACATCATACTAATATGGTGCATGTTAATGGTGCTCTTGATATTTAGTACACTTTTATTAACAACTGTATAGTTGTTCATGTATTGTCACTGTCATATACCTGTTATTTTTGCACTTTCATTTAAATGCATGCATAGATCACTCCAATGTACTAATTTTGTTGTTTCTTGACAACAAAGGTCTCGTAACTCACCGATATAGTGAGTTACAACAACGAAAATTGACGAAAGATAGCTTAACTTTCAATGCGTTTTAACAACAATTCATTTATGTGCTGGAAAGGAATAATTAAATGTTATTTTCCATGCATGTCACTAAAATGTTGTTACTTTAATATATCTTTATCTTAGAACATCCGAACGACAGTTTGTTTACCAGTTATATTTAAAATATAGTTGTGCATAGTTATCAAGTAATAAAAATAATTGCCTACCGACTGCCTAGAGGTTGGTGTGAGAAAATGAGTTAAAAAATTGAGTTACCAAAACACGACAGGTTCGTTTAAATACACATACATCTTAAAGTGCTCCATTTTTCAAGATTATTAACCTTACAAGACAATATTTTATCATTGCTAACATTTCTTTATGATTGCATGGAGGTCTAAGAACTTACATATGCAAGTTTACCAGTTAAATTCGGCCGATTATCTTTTTTTCAAGATACTTCTTGTTTCTGCCCACAAATCCAACAAAATACTTGCTGTAAATTTACTTTTGGTTATTCAATCGCTTTAAACAATAAGCCAATCTTATGCTGATACAAAATACGAGATTCAATACTGATGTACATGTTTCAAAGATTTTAAAACATTTACAATTTTTATTTTCCTTTCTATAACATCACACGCATCTAACTCTGAAGTATTGAATGTATGTATGAAAATCACCATTAGTGGAAAGCCGCTAGAGCAATGTAAATAAGATATTTAATATTTCATGATCATTTATTGTAATAACTCTACTTTAAAACACAAAATAGCATGAACATATTTGGAATTGCAAAATAATTTATCATTTATCAATCTTGCATTAAAATGGTTCTTTGTCATACTGATAGGACTTCTAACTTTGATTTAACTACGTGGAAAGTGTGAACCGTTAGACCACGCGAAGCGAGCGCTAGTGGACGTGAGAGATGTTGCACTTATTCAGTATCTGTTATGAACAGATGTAATCAAACCGAGTCTGTAATGTCCATACTATATTGTTGTATTTCATTGTTTCCGATTAAAATTTTATGCGATGTCAATGAAAATGAAGCATCCAATAATTTGAATAATCTTCATTGCTATTTATATGCACGTTATTAAAACGGTTGGATGTATGATTATGTCTTTACTCTAAATTTTTTTGGAAAAATAGTTTCATTAATTAACGTCATTAATCACACTTATATTTTTCCTGTCATTTTAAGAATAAATATATAATTATGTTGTTTTTTTTATTCTGGGTAATTTTGCCCGTACATTCCTCTACTAAAACCATACAAGTTGAAATTACTTCAGTTACAAAGAAAGCTAAATATCATTTGTATATCGAATTGTTTGTTTGCAAAAGATCAGATGTCTAAGGAATTTTGTAGTTAACCAAAATGAAGACATGATCATTGTTTGTGTCTTTCATCAATGATAATACTGTCATTTTTGTGTTTTTATGAGAACATATTTAAATGACAACATAACTACCTGTCATTGTATGCTGTACATTATAAACACCACCTGGCAAAGTCAGATTCTACCATGACACTATGGGCATTCTGTACTGACAGTTCAATCACACCGTATGTCTTGTACCTTTGTTTTAAAGCTATATTTGGCATCTTGACTGACGTTACATGGCTGTTTAATCAACATCTGCATGATTTAAAAGCTAAAAAGTATAGAACATTGTTCTGTCATTGATTGCAAGCATTTGTAGTTTTTCAAGTTCTTTCTTGTTGCATCTTCAACAGATTTATTTTATAAGTCACTGAGAATGAGACTATAATTAAAATATGATAAAGTAGGGTGAGGGTAGCCTAACCCTAACCCTTACCCTAAAGTAGTAGTGTTTGTTTTGTGACATACCTTTTTAATTTTCAACTCAAGGTACCATATATGGTATACAGGTTTTTCTTTATTAAATAATCGCATTCATTTAAGATCATTATTATTATTATTATTATTATTATTATTATTATTATTATTATTAATTATACAAATATTATGCATTTCGTATTTCTCATATTCTAAACGTAATGCGTAAAATATTTCATTGTATATACAAAAACAACGTTTTAAGTTACCTTGAGTCATTGAATAGATTATTCAATAATTCAAATATAGTGCTTTTTGTGTTATTTTTGTGTTTTGTTTCTCGCTTTTTGTTTTGCTCATTATCCTTTTATAATTATTAACTTCAAATTTGGGCTTGTGTTACTTAAGGAATGCTGTCAGAATGTTTCAAAATAATAAGAAAATTTAGTGTTGTTTGATATTTTATACCAGAAAATAGCCTTCACAAAATGGTCGTTAGATTTTACCAGACTTAATATGCCTCATTACAGTAAGAATTTTAAATACATTGCAAAATTTGTTGAAATACTCCTAGTTTGACTTGTAACAAATCGTGCTCACGTATTATTGAATCTGAAATATGTGGCTGAAAATTTGGAAAAAGCATGCATGTACCAACTTAAATTTCTAACATTTCAACTAAAGGAACAAAAAATGACAAGTTTCAACATCTGATACAGCAAAATCCATACACATGACAGAACAAGAAGCTTTGAGTGACGTTATATTGTTTCTATGCGTGGTTTAATGTAATTTGAATGTCATATGTTGGCATTTTGATCACAACTGTTTTATAATAGCACAATATTTAATGAAACAGAATGTTACCCTCTGTTGTTTTCTTTATCTGAGATGTCAAAGCTTATTTTTGATGTGTGACAGTTGCTATCGACAAATCCCATACACATGGGAATCGGACTCACAGTCTCCGTCCAAGTGGCAAAATGACAAAATACTTTACCACCGAGCCAAACTTAAATGCTGTAGTATAGTACTCGAGGCATTTTGTCACGCATATGTACCACCCATTCTTTAGAAAGTCATTATATATGCTGAGAAAAAGTTCTTTCTAAAATAATAATAAATCCTTAAATGATTGAAACTAGGGATGTAAGGGCGTGAGGGATGTTGCTCTTATCCATTATCCCTCATGTACAGACTCAATCAAACCGAGTCTGCAATTCTTATGTTATTTTGTTGTGATTAATGCTTCCGAGGGATCACTTTGTTTCCAGAATTTTGTACTTCACAACAGCAGGTGTCAAGTGCTGTGTGGCAGCCGTAAAAAGTTGTTGCCCGTACTTCACTCTAATGTTATTATATTTTTCTGGTCCTTCGGGATCTGAGTCCAGCACTTTCAAGTGTTCAGAATTCAGTACCGCTCAAGCCAATGCTAGGGGTCGTGAGAGATGCAGCACTTTTTTATTATCCCTTATGTACAGACTTAATCAAACCGAGTCTGCAATTCTTATGTTATTTTGTTGTGATTAATGCTTCCGAGGGATCACTTTGTTTCCAGAATTTTGTACTTCACAACAGCAGGTGTCAAGTGCTGTGTGGCAGCCGTAAAAAGTTGCCCCGTACTTCACTTCAGTGTTGTTATATTTTCTGGTCATTCGGGATCATTGATGCCAACACTATAAAGTGTTGAGAATTGAGTACCGCTCAAGCCGGTGCTAGGGGGCGTGAGGGATGTTGCACTTATCCATTATCCCTCATGTACAGACTCAATCAAACCGAGTCTGCAATTCTTATGTTATTTTGTTGTAATTAATGCTTCCGAGGGATCACTTTGTTTCCAGAATTTTGTACTTCACAACAGCAGGTGTCAAGTGCTGTGTGGCAGCCGTAAAAAGTTGCCCCGTACTTCACTTCAGTGTTGTTATATTTTCTGGTCCTTCGGGATCATTGATGCCAACACTATAAAGTGTTGAGAATTGAGTACCGCTCAAGCCGGTGCTAGGGGGTGTGAGGGATGTTGCACTTATCCATTATCCCTCATGTACAGACTCAATCAAACCGAGTCTGCAATTCTTATGTTATTTTGTTGTGATTAATGCTTCAGAGGGATCACTTTGTTTCCAGAATTTTATGTTATTGAGGAGTCGCATAAGTTATTATATATTATTTATATATTTATTATTTATTATATTTATGTTTCATAATCAAGGAGGTTGTGAACTTAAAAATGCGACAATACAGTAACATGCAAAATACAAAAAGATGTTTCTATAATTGGTGTCTGTAAATTCAAATTTCACATTATTTAAAAAAAAAAATTAAGTAAAAAACCTGACATTCAGCTTCAGGCAAATTATCTTTTACAAATGTCAACTATATCAAATTCATTTAGTATGAGACATGTTGTTATACACAACGTAATATTTACTTTGAAAGGGGCGTCCGTGGCCGATTGGTTAAGGTCGTTGACTTCAAACCACTTGCCCCTTCACCGCTAAGGGTTCGAATCCCGACAGGGACTTTGGATTCTTTCATGTAAGGAAGCTATCCAGCTAGCTTACGGGACGTCGGTGGTTCTACTCAGGTGCCCGTTCGTGTCTGAAATAATGCACGGAAGGGCACCTGAGGTCTTCCTCCACCAGTAAAGCTGGAACGTCGCGATATGACCTATACTGTGTCGATGTGACGAAAAACCCAAAACAAAACAAAAAAAAATTTCTTTGAAGTTGCATACTTGGTAAACTATGTAAGACCAATGTCAATAAAAATTATTCCAACATATAATATTATTTTCAATGAGAAAATACAGTAAAATATCAAAGACAATTTGCAATCTACTAATATGTTTTCGTTTTCTTATGAAATAGTACAAAACATTTTTTACTCACGAGCAATCTGGAAGATTTCATTTTCTTTTTAGGTTTCAAAGTGGGGAAAGGGAAATATAGAAAAGATTAAGTTGATATTCTTAAAATCGCATATTTCGCTTGCTTGATTGGGTTTTACGTCGCTCCAATACAGTATAGGTCATATGGCGACGTTCCAGCTTCACTGGTGGAGGAAGACCTCAGATGCCCTTTCGTATATTATTTCACGCAGGAATGGGCACCTAAGCAGAACCACCGACTTTCCGTTAATTAGCTTGATAGCTTCCTCACATGAAAGAATCCAAAGTCCCTGTCGGGATTCGAACCCACAGCGGCCATGGGCGCCCCAAGAGAAGTACATAGAGATAGAAGCGATAATTTAATATTAAAGTCTCTACTCAGGAATCGTGTGTACCCTACTTTTTTATTTAATCTTAAATATGATTTTGTAAACTATTTGAATTTAAATAATGAATGTGATTGGAGCGGATTTTATAACATAAAATAAATTAAAATAATTAATAAAATAAAAAGAAATATGTGAAGATGTACACATATAATATAAATATTATTATTATATATCCATAATGTTATTATATTATGTATATTATATGAAAATTTATTATTGTTACAGTGCAAAACATCAAAATAAGAAATAGAAGATTATTTTTTCAAAAATATGCGGTACACAATATCAAGTTTTCAAAATGATAAAACATTTAAACAGAATGCAGGTTTGACCATTATGTGCCTAATAGAGACTGAGTTAATCTTGGATGGTGATAACAAGCTGCGGATGTCTGGCAGATATTAGCCAATAGCGGTAGTGATAATCTTCTAAAGTAAGAATAGTAAAATGTTCTCGGAATAAAGAGGCGAACAAACAGCATCGAACTGCCTTTTGAATAAATTTGTAATTATTTTATATAAGGTGTAGCTAAATTAACCATTCAAACTTAAACAATAAGGACATGAAAATATGTTTTTATGAACAATAAAGCTAAATTTTTCATCATAACATCAATGCCTGTACTAAGTAATATGTAATAAGTGTGTTCCCAAATAAATATATATGTTATTATATTTCTGCTCAGAAGAAAAGGATGGCGTGAACCGATTTAACTATGAATCATTTTGGATCCACATATTATGTAAATGTTTCACAGTCATTAAAGTTTCAATAATAACAGAAACTGGCGAGTGTGCTGGATACTGTTTATAGTATTTATAATAAGATTTTACTCAATATTTAAAGCATAGGGAAAATATTATAACAACCGACAACCATTCATATCTATTTAAAATATAATTCCTACAAACGTCATCAAATTAGATTCAATTACCCAGCTAACATACGCTTTGTGTTCATTTGCTTGTAAGCCAAGCTCCAATCGCATCTTTGTGTTAAGATATGAATAATTCGTTACATGGTGTCTTGGCCGAGTCACGATTTCACTCCCAGATTTTCAGAAGGTATGTATTACATATACGTGCGTACCAGCCTAAAGTACTAAGACAACTTCGTCTAGGATGTTTTCTTCTACCTAGTTTTTTTAAGAGCGTTGAGCGGTGTTTAGGTTGGTAGCCGGTGGTTGCGAGTTCGAATCATTCCAAACGTGGATAAGATTGTTTATGATGTATTCACATCGGAAGAGTGGAAAGTTCACTCACCCAGTGTAAATGTTGACATCCAAGATATCATACTTGGCGTTTGTTTGATTTGTTCCTTAAAACAATTTTTTCAGACTTCAACCATGTATTTAATTGTCGCGTCCTTTTCCAAAGTGAACATATTTTCCAAACTGAATGTTAAGCTGGCCACCAGATATAAAAATTGTTGTTGTTGGGTTTTTTTGTTTCTTTTTTTGTTTTGGAAAAATATATTTTATTCGTTGCAAAGAAAAGTTTTGTGAATTACAACATGGAAAATTATCGGAAAGTTGTTTTTTTTCTCAAAACTAAATAAGACATTTGCTAAAAAAAATTCTTTGTTAAATATAAGGGAGATAATCCTTGAAAGTAATATCTTCGTCATCCGTTAGATAAATAGTCCCATGATCCTATCCTGACTTTATCCAGAATACATAAACTAGTTCATGTCTGCTTAGAATGACCATTTTCAGAGGTGGAAATAAAATTATGAAAACAATTCCTCTAAAATAAAGAGAAGCATGAATCCCTAAGGAAAGCCCAACACGGCAAAACTGAAAAATGTTGCAGGCTCGGTTTGATTGAGCCTGTTCATGGACGGTACTGTCAAGTGCAAACTACCGTCCACGTCCCCTAGCACCGGCTTAAGCATAATGCAACATTTAACATTAAACTGGTATAATTAAGAATTTCGAAACATCCACAGATGTGTTCATATGGCGGTTATCATGGAACTTTCAATGTGACACGTTAGTGCCATTCCATGAAAAGCGGCATATGGACCACAAGTAGAAAAATGCGTGTGCCCTAAACGAGAAAACAATGGGCGGAACTAATTAAAATTGAATTTTGAAAGGCGATCTGAGGTTATGAAGCCTGCATATCACAGATATAACGTCAAAAGACAAATTTAAAAAGCAGGCCTCAAATCTTGCGAAATAAAGTAAACATTGACAGGATAAAAAGCTGTTTAGCCTTTTTGTTTTATCTCTTATTTGGCATAGACATTGATGAAAAAAAATTTATGACATCTATGTGAAGACGAAAAATCATGGTAGGAAAAATGGAAACATGAACTATCAACAAAGTCCATTGTTGACTTGAACCTTTTTCTGTATCAGTAACGTACCTGGTATAAAATGAGCAAGCAAGAGGTTTTAGGCAAATGCCATGGTAATTGCATGATAAAAGATGTTACAAAATAAAATTGTCGAGGCTTGTTTAGGGTAATGAAATGTCATTTCGATTAGTATTTGTCTGGATTAAAAGTTAAGTTCATGTAATGATGTACGACTTATTTCCTTTATTAAGTGGCTATAAAAAAGGAGAACCAAATATTTTTGAAATTAAATTTTTCGTGAAAATCTCTAAATTTAAGATATAATACTCTTAATTTTGCTAATATATTAATAACTCTTCAAGCATAACCCAACAAACGGTTCGGAATTGTCAAATTTTGATACTAACACTCTGAACTAATTTCATAAGTTAGTTGCATTATAAAAACCTAAACAAAGAATCCTACTATTTGCAAGCTATGGACATGAACGATTTGCTATTTTGCTATGTTGTACTCTATGATTCAGACAACACTTATCTTGTATTGTAAAATCTCATAACGGAGGCACAAAATTAATCAGTGAATAAAAACATTTTTTGGCTAAAATAAATCACCAAGATTTCGTGATATTTGGCATACAAATATTGATAATATACTCGGGCTTTTATTTGAAACAGAATTTCAAGCCAGTTGTTTATGTAACAGATTTGAAATGATAATTTTCTATTAAGCAACCTCAAATATTCTAATGTTCTGCCCTAACTTAATTTGATGTCTATCCGTTACGCAAACATCGTTAAGTTATTTTGTTCGACCATCTTTTATGGCTTTCAAAGATATTCTTTCTAATGTATTGACCAAGGTAATGTGTAGCTTGCTTAGTGATAAAGTAATCACCTTTTGTCTACCGTATATGTGCTTACTGACAGATAGTCTGATGGACTGCCTGAAGAAAGGATGAACAACGCCATATCTATTTAAACGTTCAAGAGTTATGTTGTGAATAGGAAATAATGTTGTTGTTTTTTTTCAAAATCAGATAGCCTTAAAACTAATGTTATTGCCCGTACGGCTGGATGACGGACTGACTGTCTAAAAGAAGGATGGATGACGCCATTCCAATGTTAACCTTTTTTCAAAAAATTGAAAAAGGCTAAATAAATAAATACCTTAATAAAGTTTATAAATAAAAATGAATTATGTTTCTAGACAGACAAATGACCTACTAAATGGACAGAATGGTCATTTCTAGATATGATATTTCATTAATATAAAGATACGGCTATCGGTTCGCAAGGACAGACAGGTCGACCGATTTGACAAAGAAAAATAGACAGCGCTAAATCCATTTTACCATTTAGAAATTATTTAATAAAACGTAAATAAATTTTAATTCTTAAATCAAAACTCACGTATGACCTATCATGAAAGTTTTTATGGGTTTTTACTAAATTGTAATGTTGTTGAATGTAAAGATAAGGCTCATTTCTGATTAAAAGATGAATAAATACGTAAGAAATTGAGTAAATAAATATACAGAAATTAAATTTAAAAACTCAACATATGAATTCAGGCGCACCAAGTGTTTATACTGAACTGAATTTTCATTTTCTACACTATCTCATTCCGTTGAATTAAGAGGTGTGTACATTTCTTTTTTTACGGAGTGAATTCAGAGTGTGTTGATTTGATCCTTTGTCATTTTTTCCTGGGCAAAATGGCGAAGGTTGACTGAGGAAAGGATTGATAAGGTTATATTTGTGTTACCCTTCTAGAAATTATTTGACAAAAAGAAACATAGAATTGTCGATCTTGGCCATCTAAATTCGTACTGTAATATATGTAGAAAAATTTCTTTCATTTTTCAAATCACGGAGAGACGGGTCGATGACGGTACTGAGGATGCAATGAAAATGGCATGATAAATGTTAAAGTTTTCAGACTTCAAGACCATATCTCTGGCAAGACCAGCTGATGGCTTTATTTAGACTAGGACAGACATCAATATTCTCTTTTAGTTTATGCATATACATGTATATATAAATGAATAAGGTTAATTAAGTAATAACTCGATAAAGCCATCCGTGCGTTGCAAGGGATTTCGTCTTAGTCTTAAGAATGAATGCATTATGTTACGCATGGCCTGAAGACAATTGATTGCTCGAATTAATAGGCGTACGGACTGACCAAACAAAGAAAATATAGAAGGTGAAATTTACTTTGAACTAGTAGATGAATTGATATATAGAACGAAAGGAGAAGATATATACATTTGGACATCATTTAAACTGTTCTAAATTTGTTAAGTACATTGGTAAAAGGAGAATCATTTGAAGATCTTATAAGGCGAGAGATCTGCCATGGTGGACCATTGCCCTCAAATACATTTTTTTGTGTAATGTGTTCTGCCTCATTACTAACTTTTCGCTCACGCTGACTTGCGAACGTGCTTTCTAAAGGATGGACGAACAACATCATATTCTTTTATCTTTTTAGATGTAAATATTTATTTATTCATTGTGTTGATATACAAATTATTTTAGAGTTAGACTGACAAACGATTTGCCATCGTTGACAGATCTGTTTTTATCTGTTGTTGACTAACAAGTATTGTCCTGTTCTATAGGAAAGGAGTGTATACAACTTTTGTAAAAAAAATATCTGGTCACAAGACTATTTGCACAGGCAGACAGCTGGGAAATTATTTGATAAATCATGTTCGAAACATTGATAAGTAAATGAATTATAAATAAATGAATAAATAAATACTCCTCGATGCAGACGGACGAACGACCAACCTTGGTATACATATACGGCTACAATACATTAACCCGAATGTATTAAATTATATTGTAGTTAAACGAAGTGCTGAAAACAACTTTTTTTCGAAATCAAAATATGTCAAACTGTATTTTCTTACACTGTGAAATATATGTAATATATGATCTTATTCTAATTAATTTTAACAGAGCATTTTTTTTTAATTTGGTGTAAGAGACGGAACTCTTGCACTACTGTTTTATTTCATTATTTTGCAAAGGGAGTCAAATCCGCCTGCCTTGTCTGATACTTTGCAAGGGAGACTACTCTATTGGTTTTAACTGATTTTATCTTATATTTACATTGCAATATACTTTAATATATGTTTAAAATAGTTAAAAAAATACATACAATTAAACCTTAAGTATGGTACTATCCTGCTTTTCAACAACAAAAAATTGGCAAAATATGTTCATATATCCGAATTATGTAGAGACTGTTCACAGTGAATCCCTGTCTATAATGACCTTTTTTTCTATCATCGAAGGTCACTGTTAACAGTTTTCACTGTAAATGGAAAATCATTTGAAGATCTTATAAGCCGATAGATCTGCAATGGTGGACTATTGGGCTATTGCATTTTTTCTTAAAGACATTTTTGTGTAATTGTGTTCTGCCTCATCACTAATGTTTCGCTCAGGCTGACTTGCGAACGTGCTTTCTAAAGGATGGACGAACAGCATCATATCCGTTTATCCTTTGAGATTTAAATAAATAAATAAATTTATTGTGTTGATTAACAAATTATTTTTAGAGTTACACTGACGAACGATCTGCCATGGTTGACAGATGAGCTATATCTATTATTTCTATATGTTGATGACCAATGAGCTCTTATTCTCATCTATAGTAAAGTAGTGTATCCATTTTTTGTAAAAAGAAATATCTGGTCACAAGACAATTTGCACCGGCAGACAGCTGGGAAATTATTTGATAAATGTACATGTACATTCAAAAACATTGATAAACAGACGGACGAACGACCTGCATTGATGGACTAAAGAATTGTTTTTCATGGTGTCTTATAGGAAATAATGAAATTGTGTTTTGGAGAATGAGTAAGCGGTACAGTTGCTCACCATCCCCCTTGTATAGTTAATATATACGGCTACAATACATTAACTCAAATGTATTTACTTTGATTGAAATTAAACGAAGTACTGAAAACAACCTTTTTTCAAAATCAAAATATATCAAACTGTATTTTCTAACACTGTGAAATGCATGTAATATAATTATGATCTCATTCTAATAATTGTTTACAGAGTATTATTTTTAAAAGTTGGTGTAAGGGACGAAACTCTTGCACTACTGTTTAATTTCATAATTTTGCAAAGGGAGTCAAATCCGCCTGCCTTGTCTGATACTTTGCAAGGGAGATTACTCTATTGGTTTTAACTGATTTTATATTATGTTTACATTGATATACACTTTAATATATGTTTAATATAGTTAAAAATACAATTTAACCCTAAGTATGGTACTATCTTGCTTTTCAATAAAATATTGGCAAAATATGCTCATATATCCGAATTCTGTAGAGACTGTTCACAGTTAATCCCTGTCTATAATGACCTATTTTTGTCCGGTAAACAGTTTTCACTGTAAATGGAGAATCATTTGAAGATCTTATAAGCCGATAGATCTGTAATGGTGAACTATTGGGCTATTGCATTTTTTCTTAAAGACATTTTTTGTGTAATTGTGTTCTGCCTCATCACTAATGTTTCACTCAGGCTGACTTGCGAACGTGCTTTCTAAAGGATGGACGAACAGCATCATATCCGTTTATCCTTTCAGATTTAAATAAATAAATAAATTTATTGTGTTGATTAACAAATTATTTTTAGAGTTAGACTGACGAACGATTTGCCATGGTTGACAGATGAGCTATATCTATTATTTCTATATGTTGTTGACTATTGAGCTATTGTCCTCTTCTATTATAAAGAAGTGTATCCATTTTTTTTGTAAATAAATATCTGGTCATAAGACTTTTTGCAAGGGCAGAAGACGGCTGGATAATTATTTGATAAATGTACATTCAAAACATTATACTCCTCGATGCAGACGGACGAACGACCTAGCTTGATAAACTAAGAATTGTTTTTCATGGTGTCTTATAGGAAATAATGAACTCGCGTTTTGGAGAATGAGTAAGCGGTACAGTTGCGCACAACCACTCTTTTAAAGTTAACATATACGGCTAGAATACTTAATTCGAATGTATTTAATAATATTGAATTTAAATGAAGTACTGAATACAAACTTTTTCATCAAAATATGTCAAACTGTATTTTCTAACACTGTGAAATATATGAAATATATGATTTCATGCTTATAAATTCTTACAGAGTATTATTTTTAAAAGTTGGTGTAAGGGACGAAACTCTTGCACTACTGTTTAATTTCATAAATTTCCAAAGGGAGACAAATCCGCCTGCATTGTCTGATACTTTGCAAGGGAGATTACTCTATTGGTTTTAACTGATTTTATCATTTGTTTACATTGATTGACTGGATATGTGTTCAGTATTCTAAGATAGGTTCTGGTTCATTGATGTTGATTTTAAACTATTTATTATGTCATGTGATTTTTTGTTAGAAAAAGTCATGTGTCTTCATTGTTGTGAGGACGATATGTTCACAAAATAATGTTTTGTGGTCATTTTTTTTTTGAGTTTGTATGCATTTATCCTGACTTCTGCTAAATGCTTCATTGTTTATATGTTGTGATTCTGGTCTATTTCAAGTGTTTCCAAATATTTCAGAAAAGATTGCATTGAAGGACGTTTCCCAGCACTCCAATCTCCATTCGAGCTAAGTTCTTATTCATTTTAACATACGTGTAACATTAAAATTAAATGTTTTACAGGGTCTTTGCTATTTTTTTGTAAATGATTATGGCCAACCTGTTACACATGATGACTGGTTGAAAGATTCTTAAACAAAGTGTTCAATCATCCATTGTTTCCATCATGGCTTATCTGAAAAGTTAATCACAAATATGAGAGAAAACTCAACATATGTACGTAGAGGCAATGGAACAAGATCATAAATGTTTTGATATCAACATGTCGCGAAGGGACATATGTTTCTTTTCTGTTGAAATTGGAAGCTTAAAAAAATACATCAAGACAAGGTTCCAATTTATATTGAATATGATAGACAAAATCCACAAGGAAAGGTGGCGTTCAATTAACGCCATTATAAGACTTTAAAATATTTTGAGTCTATGGGATTTCAGTGGGTTGGTTTCATGCCCCGTTAAGGGATAGCGCAAAATCGAAACTTTAAACAGTGAAATATATATAGTGGCAATATATATATTTTTTTAAAAAAAACATGACCACAAGTAAAAGCTTATTATTATATAAAAATAATTACTTTTTTCCGAAGTATTACAAATGCAGTTTTATAATAAGCAACGGTTGTAATAAGTATTTTTATGATTTTAATTTCAGAATATCATAAGGCAAAGCGTATACAAGCAACCCTTTTGAAACAAGAAAGCATTAAAATTTTATATTCTGTCATCACTGTGTTACTTGTGATTGCTTATCTACCTCACATACTATAGATCAAATATCGTCAGTGAATCAAAGTCTTATAATACGCGATCTATCTTGCATAGTCCCTTATTGTTTTGTTAGCTCATGTTTGTGAGCAACTACTTTTGATTTTTGTCTGATAATTATTTTATTCCTAATGCACCAAAAGAGTGAAGGAAATCTCCGAAAATTGGAATGTTAGTAATTTTTTTTCTTTTTTTTTTCTTTTAAAACTGAATCAAAAAGGGCTGATATCGACTTTTTGTAATACTAGAAAAACATATTTGAGGTACATCATTTTTTAACTTTTAGATATGTATTCTGATTATAATACGTTTCAGATTTGTAGCTGGCTTAGAAGATATAAACGGGTTTTAAAAAGGAGCGATAAAGATTAATTATATTGAGTTTCGTCAAAATTAGTAACGAGTTTGTCAAGCTATGGTTGTCAAAATCTTTATTTATTTATACGTTAACTTTAATTTAAAGTGTTCCGGCTCACGGAAATGAATATACCGTTCAGTTACTAAATGACTGTCCAAGAAACTTTCCCATCCTTTTCAACTAAATCCTT